>NW_006921831.1:5180370-5183067 GCF_000298275.1 Orycteropus afer afer
TGAATCAAATCTATTCTTTAGATGATCTCTAAATTCAGGAGGGATATATTCAAGATCATACTTTGGCTCTCTTGGACTTGTTTTAATTGTCTTTGACTTCAAGTTGAATTTGCATATGAGCAGTTGATGGTCTGTTCCACAGTCAGCTCCTGGCCTGGTTTTGGCTGAAGATACTGAGCTTCTCCATCGCCTCTTGCCACAGATGTAGTCACTCTGATTCCTGTGTAGTCCATCTGGCAAAGTCCACACGTATAGCTACCATTTGTATTATTGAAAAAGGTGTTTGCAATGAGTAAGTCGTTGGTCTTGCAAAATTCTGTCATGCGATCTCCAGCATTATTTCCATCTCCAAGGCCAAATTTTCCAACTACCGGTGATGATTCTTTGTTTCCAACTTTTGCATTCCAGTCACCAGTGATAATCAGCACATCTTGATGGCATATTTGGTGAATTTCAGACTGCAGAAGTTGGTAAAAATATTCAATTTCCTCATCTTTGGTTTTGGTGGTTGGTGTGTAAATTTGAATAGTAGTAGTAACTGGCTTTCCTTGTAGGCGTTTGGATATTATTTTGTCACTGACAGCATTGTACTTCAGTATAGATTTTGACACATTCTTTGTGATGATGAATGCCACTCCATTCCTCTTCAATTTGTCATTCCTGGAATAGTAGATCATATGGTTATCTGATTCAAAATGGCCAAAACTAGTCCATTTCAGCTCACTAATGCCTCAGAAACCAAAACCAAACTCACTGCAGTCAAGTTGGATTTGACTCATAGTGACCCCTCCTTGCATTTCCAAGGCGGTATCACTATGGAAATAGATTGCCCAGCCTTCCTTCCGAGGAGTGGTTGGTGGGTTTGAACCACCAGCCTTCCGGTTAACAGACAAATGCCTTAGGCTCTAATGCCTAGGATATCGATTTTTATGTGTTCCATTTCATTTTTTACAACTTCCAGTTTTCCTAGATTCATACTTTGTACATTCCATGTTCCAGTTATCAATAGATGTTTTCAGCTGTTTCTTCTTAAATTGAGTCATGCCACTTCAGCAAATGGAGGCCCCCAAAGCTCTACTTTATGCATATCATTAAGGTTAGCCCTACTCTGATGAGGCAGCTCTTTCCCAGTCATATTTTGAGTGCCTTCCTTAGGGGCTCATCTTCCGGCACTACATTGAACAGTGTTTCAGGGCTATTCATAAAATTTTCCAGTAATGTATCAGACAGTGTTTCACTACTATTCATAAGGTTTTCACTGGCCAATTTTTTGAGTAGTCGATGGCCTCTTCCTTCTTCTGAGTCTTTCTCAGTCTGGAAGCTCCACTGAAACCGGTCCACCATGGGCATCCTTGCTGGCACAGCCTCCAGCCTCACAGCAACACACAAGCCACAACAGTATGACAAATTGACAAGTTCATCTCCCTTAGCTATTCCAGCTGCTCTGCTCACTTCCTGGGCTTCCCCCTACCTGTTCCTGCTGGCCCTGTCTGCCACTGCTTCCTGCCACCTGGGGCTGTCCCCCACCCTTCTTACCTGTTCTGGCCATTGGCCCTGTCTTGAATCTTTATTATTTCTTTTCTTGTGATGACTGTAGGCTTTTTTGCTGCCGTTCTTCTAACTGTTGGAGATGTTGGGTTAAGGTGTTGATTTTGGCTCTTTCTTCTTTTTTGATGTGTGCATTTGTTGTTATAAAATTGCCCTCTGATCACTGCCTTTGCTGTGTTCCAAGATTTTGGTATGTTGTGATTTGATTTAAGGAATTTTTTAACTTCATTTTTAATTTCTTCTATTACCTAGTAGTTTTCAAGGAGGGTGTATTCAGTTTCCATGTGTTTGCTCTTTTTCCATTGATCTCTCTATGGTTGGTTTCTAATTTTGTAGCATTGTGATCTGGGAAGATGCTTTGCAGAATTTCGATGTTTTTAAATTTATTGAAGGTTACTTTGTGGCCTAACATATGGTACATCCTGTAGAATGTTCCATGTGTGCTGGAAAATAATGTATACTGTGCTGTTGTTGGGTGAAGTGCTCTGTAGATGTCTATAAGGTCACATTGGTGGATTGTATTATTTAGCTCTTTGTCTTTGTTGAGTTTCTTTCCAGCTCTTCTGTCTTTCATTGAAAGTGGTGTATTAAACTCTCCCACTATCACTGTCGAGTCATCTATTTGTCTTTTCAATTCTGTTAAAGTCTCATTTATGTGTTTTGGGGCTCTTTCATTGGGTATGAGGATATTTATTATGGTTATGTCCTCTTATGGTGGTTTCTGTCATAAAGTCAACTTTATCAGAAATTAATATTCCCACTCCTATTCTTTTTTGATTGCCATTTCCTTGATAAATCCTTTTCCAACCTTTGATTTTTAGTCTGTTTTTGTCTTTGTCTCTAAGGTGTGTCTCTTGTAGATAGTATATTGATAGGCTATGTTTTCTTATCCAGTCTGCAACTCTCCATCTCTTGAGTGGTACACTTAATCTATTTACATTCAGTGTAATTATTGACAAATATGAATTGGTTGCTGTCATTTTGTTATTTTGTGTGTGTGTGTGGTATTGCTGATTTCTTTGTTCAATATAATTTTCTGTGCTGAGCTCATTATGTTTATGAATCATGTTATCATTTCCTTTATTGCTGTTGTTTTAGGATTTGCTAAATATTTGTGCTCTTCTTCTTTTTTATTTTATTTGGATTTGG
>NW_006921831.1:5185473-5217475 GCF_000298275.1 Orycteropus afer afer
TGTGAGACCTCCTACTTTGTTTTTCTTCTTCAGTAGTGCTTTGCTTATCCGAGGTCTCTTTCCTTTCCATATAAAGTTAGTGATCGTTTTTCCATTTTTATTTTGATATGAAGGTTTATTACTTTTCTTTGAGGTTACCCTCTAATTTATAATTTTCTTCCCTAGTTTAGAACAGTCTGTTCTATCTCACAATTGTCTTGACTTCCTTACCATTTAGAAGTTTTGTAAATACACTACTTTTGCCCTCTTTTTGTAGTTGTCCTCATTTACCAATTGATATCTCTGGTTCCCTGTTTATAGTCTTGTAAGATTATTTTACTTTGGATACTTCTATAACTAGGTTGGTTTGTGGGTTATGTCATCATATGTGTTAATCGTCAGTTGTTTGCTATTGTTGGCTTTCTGTCCGAAGGACTCCCTTTAGTATCTCTTGTAAAGTTGGTCTGGTTTTAACAAATTGCCTTAATTTCTCAAATCAAACCAAACTCAACTGCCATCAACCCCTTGGGGTTTCCAAGGCAGTAAATCTTTATGGAAGTAGATTGCCCAGTCTTTTTTCCGTGGAGTGGTTTGAACTGCCAGCCTTCTGGTTAGCAGTCACATGTCTTAGGCAATACACCACTGCTTATCTGGGCATGTCCTAATTTCACCATATTTAAGAAACCGTTTTGCTGGGTATATAATTCCTGGTTGGAATTTTTTTCTTTCAGGGTTTTATATATCTCATCTCATTGCCTTCTTGCCTACATGGTTTCTGCCAAGAAATCCAAGCTTAGTCTTATTGGTTGCTCTTTGTAGGTGACTTTTCGTTTTTCCTATATGGCTTTCAGAATTTTTTCTTTGTCTTTGGTTTTGGTGAGTTTGATTGTGATGTCTTGGTAATTTTCTTTTGAGGTGTATCCCATTTGGGGTTTGTTGAAATTCTTGAATGGATATATTCTTGTCTTTCATCATATTAGGAGATTCTCTTCAAACAAATCTTTGACAATTTTCTCTGTGGTTTTATTTGTCTCTTCCTGTTCTGGAATTTCCATTACACGCAAGTTATTCGTCTTGTTGGTGTATCGCACATGAATCTTAGGCTTTCTTCATTTTGTTTTGATCTTTTTTTCTGATTGATCATTGATCCCTTACCAAAGTAGTATTGCAGTTTTTGTTTTCAGTCTTACTAATTTTGTCTTCCATTGATTTGACTCTACTCCTTTGCCCTTTCAATGTGTTATCTATTTCTGAAATTTTAGTATTCTTCTTCTGGATTTCTATTTATAGATTCTAAAAAAAGTTATTGTGATTTTGGTGAAAGCTTACAGCAAAAATTCACTTTCCATACAGCAGTTCATACACATTTTGTTTCATGACATTGACTGCAATTTCCCACAGTGTAACACCTCTTCTCCCACTTCCTCCCTCTAGTTACCTCTTCCCTGTGTCCTTCTTTCCTATGCATTCTTGCCCCCCTGCCAAGCTATCTCCCTGTGCAAACACTGCCCTTCTGTTCTCTCATGATTGATAACTCTAAGGAGTGTATCTTCCCAATGTAAATGTTCACCCTGTATGCCTGCCTGTTTGGCTGGCAGCCACATGTGAAAGTTCAGTTCCAGACCTAAAGGGTAACTAGGGGTCATAATCTGGGGAGTCTCACCAGGCTTTATCAGAGCAGTAAACCTGTTTTTTTGGTTTGTTTGTTTTGTTTTTTATGATTTTGAGTTTTGTTGCACATTGTTCTCCCATTCTATCCAGGATCTCCTGCACTGATCCCTTTCCAAATGGTTGACAGTGGCAGCTGGGCACCCTCTAGTTCTTCTGGTCTCATGGTCATATAGGCTGAGGAGCGCATGGTCTACTAATTCCTTGGACTAATTGTTTCCATGTGTCTTTGGTTTTCTTCATTCTTCTTTGCTCTGGATGAGGAGAGAACCATTGTTGCATCTAGATGGCTGCTTGCAAGCTTTGAAGACCCTAGTCCCTACTCACCCAGATAGGGTGTAGAACAATGCTTTTGTGTAGTACGTTGTGCTAGTTTTGCCTGATGTCCCCTGCAACCATGGTCCTTAGCCCACAGTTCCAACTATTTGCTCTCTCAAGGTGGTTGGCTGTGGTCAAGAAGTTATCGTAACTTTGCCCCTTATTTGTAGATTTTCTATCATTTCTAATTTTTATTTATTTTGTCATTTGTTCTTACATTGTTTTCCTAAATTGTTCTAGAGTTTTGTGTTTTCCTTGATTTTGTCAGTGTTTTCCTTGATCTTTCTCTCCATCCATTGAAATTACCTAAATAGAATTCTTTTGAGTTCCTGATCAAGGAGTTCCAATGCTCTTTTTTCCTCAGGGATGTTTTCTAGGTCTGTAGCATGGTCCCTTGTTTCTACTACTTTATCTTCTTTGTGTGGACTGTGATGGTCTTTTGTCTTTGAGGCTTTGTGACATTGTTGTATTTATATTTAATTGGTGATTATATGTTGGTGTGATTTGCCCAAGATTTTGTTGTTACTGTTCTTTGTTTTGTTTTGATATGCCCTGAATTAGCAGGATACTGTGCTCCTCTATTTCCTAGTTGGCAGCCCTTAGGGACTCACCACCTGTCTCCTGATGGGTGTGATGAGAATGAGAGTGTGTGCACAGATCTCTGTTAGCTATTCATGAAGAGTAGTTAAGGATGGCAGTCACCTATTGTGTTAGGCTAGGTTCTCTGGAGAAGCAAAACTAGTAAAGCTTATATATAGAGAGAGAGAAATTTATCTCAGGAAAATGGTTCATGCACTTACAGAAACTGGTAAGTCCCAAGTTCTTGAAAAGCTGGAGGCTTTTCTTGACTCAGGTAACTGTAGGGGCTGAGGAGCTGAAGGTTGGCAGGCAGTGTACTGGCTGTTGACTCCAACGAATAACAAATCCAAGATCACCAGGCTGAGTGGTGGATTGTTCACTCACAGACAGTTGTAGGCAGCACAACAGAATCCCAGTCCACAGAAAAGAGTCTCTTTTCCCAGGATGTCCATAAATATATTGGAAGCAGGCCACACCCCTAGGGAAACTCCCTTTCAATGAATTGGCTGCTCAAAACATATACATCTGATTTCATCATGGGAATAACCCACATCACAGCTGCTTAAACCACTCAGAATTGTGGTCCAGCCAAGTTGACACACAGCTCCAACTATCACACCTATCACTGGTCAGTTGATGCAGAAGCAAGTGGTAGCCCTCACTCAGTAGGTGGGGCTACAGGAGGTGTGGGTATGATTGGCTCATAGGGGCACAGTTGCTGTCTCCCACTCAGTTAGACTAAAAAATACAATGAAAAACACCAAAAAAATAAAATCAAGAGGACAGAAAACACAAACTGCATAAAGAAACAGGAACATTTTTTTAAAAAAAGGAAATGAAAGGTGATAAATGAGAAAAAATATTTCAAGAAATATTTTAAAAAGACAAAAGAAATACTAGAAAAGGAAAAGAAAAAAAAAAACCCACAATATCTGGGAAGGGGAGGGAAAGAGCAAGAGTGAAATAATAATAATAATAAAGGAAAAATGAGAAAACTGCAAAAAGGAAAACAAGGAATGGAAGAACCAAAAGAGAAGATGGGAAGCTGGAAAAGGAAAGAAGAGGAAGGGGAAGAAGAAGAAGAAGAAGAAACAAACCTAGAACCTGGAAGGGGAAAAGGAAGAAAAAAAAAAAATAAACAAAAACGAAACTGATGGTGGGAGGGCACCCAGGCTGTCAGGGCACATGGACTGGGATGGAATTCCTGTTGTTACAGAAGGTGGGTGGAGGTGGGGAATGGCCACACCTCTGTTCATCATGAGGGTGTAGGGTATAAGAGTAACAAGGAGAATGAATATTCCATCTCTCCAGTCATCAACCTCCAGCATGGTTGCCCGTGCCATCCTCAGCAAGTGGAGCCTATCCTTTGGTTCCTAGGATGAGAACACTGCCCCTTACAAATATCTAAAATTGCTGCACCACTTGCAAATATTTGAAATGGCTGCATCCTCAGGACAGCCGAAAGTCCACTTGTTTATCCTTACTTTCAAAGTTCTGGGCTCCAGGATTATCTTCTATATCTGTGTCAGTTGGTTTCTCTTTTTGTTGGAGAGGGTCTGTGTAGCTTGTCTGCCTATTTCACCACCTTGGGTCTTCCTGTTTTTTGCTGGTCCTCTACCAAGCATGATGTCTTCCTCCAGAGACTTGTCCCTCTTGGTGACATGACCAAAGTACAAGAGACAAAATCTGGCCATTCTTGCTTCTGAGAACCATTCCGACTGTAATTCTTCCAAGACATGTTTGCTTATTCTTCTGGAAGTCCATGTGTGGTTGCCCATGCTGTCCTCTGCAAGCAGAGCCTATTATTTGGTTGCTGGGATACACGGCCACTTGCAAATATCTAAAATTGCCCCACCACTTGCAAATATTAAAAATGGCTGCACCCTCGGGACAGCTGAGAGTTCAAAGCTCAGTTTGTCTCCTTATTTGTTGTTTTCCTTTCTGGTTGTCAGCCATCAATGTGGTTGTCCATGCAGCCCTTTAGTGTTCTTTGCCAACCCAACAATTCCGTTGAATCAGTTCTGCCATTTTCCTTATTCACTGTCCAGCTTTCAGGTATGTGAGGCAATTGAAAACACCATGGCTTAGGTCAGGCACATCTTAGTCTTCAGAGTGACATCTTTGCTCTTTCAACACTTTTTGGTCTTTTGCAGCAGACTTAGTCAGTGCAATATAATGTCTGATTTCTTGTGTATGAGCGCTTACATTCTAAGGCAACTTGGTAGTGTGGAAAGGCTGTCATCTACAGTGGGAGCCCAAACTCTATTTTGAGGCTTGACTTAAGTTTCAGTTGCCATTTGGGTTATTTCTGACCATTAAACCAGCATTGTGGCTATGCATAGACAAGTTATGGGACAAACCTAGGGAGGGGCAGTTTGCCTTCAGGAAGAGTGTGGTTGAAAGCAGATTGTACTCTCACAAAGAACTAGGGCACTTGCCCGAGAGTGTCCTTTTCTGATTTAAGGTTGGGGTCTTGGTATTATTTGTCTGGACCACCACCTAGCCAGGTCATCAAGGCCCAGAACCAATCCTGTAACCCTTTTCTATCTCAATTATATACATATCCCAGTCATGGTCTTTTCCCTGCTGGTACCAAAGCTGTCTACCATTAATCGTGATTTTGTGATGATTCCCCTTTTTAGAAGATCATACATAATTAGCTACATGGCAATGAATCAGTGGACTCCATTCAGCTTTCTCAGGCTGATGGTTTCCCTCATTTAGGATGACTACTTTGTTTTGTCTTTGTCCTGTCCAAGGCTTAATAAAAGTATCTCTATTGAACCTGTTTGAATTTGGAATCTCTTTTCCCCTAATACACTTGACTGCTGCTTCCACAGGCATGGATTGTGAATCCAAGTAAAATGAAATCCCCAACAACTTCAAACTTTTCTCTGTTTATCATGGTGCTGCTTATTAGTCCAATTGTGAGGATTTTTGTTTTCTTTATGTTGAGTGTAATCCATTCTAAAGGCTGTAGTCTTTGTTTCAAGTCATCTTCATTTTCAGCAAGCAAGATTATGTCATTTGCATATCACAAGTGGTTCATAAGTTTCCCTCCAGTCCTGAAGCCATGCTCTTCTTCGTATAATCCAGCTTCTCAGATTATTTGCTCAGCTTACAGGTTGAATAAATATGGTGAAAGGAAACTGCCCTGATGTACACTTTTCCTGATTTTAAACCATGCAATATCCTGTTATTCTGCTTGAATGACTGCCTCTTGGTCTATATACAGGCTCCTCATGAGCACAGTGAAGTGTTCTGGAATTCTCATTCTTGACAATATTATTCATAACTTGTTATGATCCACATAGTCAAATGCCTTTGCATAGCCAGTAAAACACAGGTAAACATTTTGCTGGTTATCTTTGCTTTCAGCCAAGATCCATCTGACATCAGCAATGATATCCTTCATTCCATGTCTCTTAGGAATTTGGCTTGAATTTTTGGTCATGCCTTGTTAATGTACTGCTGAAGTTTTTAAATTATTTTCAGCAGAATTTTACTCGTGTGTAATATTAATGATATGGTTCAATAATTTCCTCACGTTCTTGGGTCACCTTTCTTTGGAATGGGCACAGATACGGATCTCTTCCAGTCAGTTGGCCAGGTAGCTGTCTTCTATTTTCTTGCCATAAAGGAGTGAGTGCTTCCAGTGCTGCATCCATTTGTTGAAACATCTCAGTGGGTATTCCATTAATTCCTGGAGCCTTGTTTTTTCACCAGATCTTCAGGGCAGCTTGGATTTCTTCCTTCAGTACTGTCAGTTCTTAGTCATATGCTACTTCCTGAAATGGTTAAACATTGAACAGTTCTTTTTGCTACAGTGACTGTATATTTCTTCCATCTTCTTTTGATGCTTCCTGCATCATTCAATATTTTACACATAGAATCCTTCAGTATTGCAACTTGAGGCTTGAATTTTTTCTTCAGTTCTTTTAGGTTGAGTAACACTGAGCATGTTCTTCCCTTTTTCTAACTCCAGGTCTTTGTGCATGTTATTAGAATAGTGTACCTCATTTTCTCAAGCTACTGTGTGAAATGTTCTGCTCATTTAATCATTTCTTCCATTTGCTTTAGGTACTCTCCATTCAATAGCAAGTTTCTGAGTCTCTTCTGACATCCGTTTTGATCTTTCTTCCTTCCTGTCTTTTTAATGACTGCTTGCTTTCTTCGTGTATGATGTTCTTGATGTCATCCGACAACTCATCTGATCTTCGGTCACTGACCTTCAGCGTATCAAATCTGTTCTTCAGATGGTCTCTAAATTCAGGTGTGATGTACTCAAGCTTATAACTGGCTCTCATGGACTTGTTTTAATTTCCTTCAGCTTCAGCTCCCACTTGCACATGAGGAATTGATGATCTGTTCCACAGTCAGCTCCTGGCTTCATTCTGACTGATGATAGTGTGCTTCTTCATTGTCTCTTTCCACAGATGTGGTTGGTTTGATTCCTGTGTATTTGGCCAGCTATGTTGATGTATATAGTTGCCATTTGTGTTGTGGGAAAGAGGTATTTGCAATGAATAAGTCAATGCTTGTGTAAAATTCTATCATGCAATCTCTGACATTTCTGTCCAAGGCCATATTTTCCAATTACTGATGCTTGTTTATTGTCAACTTCTGCATTCCAATCACCAGGAATTATTAGTGCATCTCGATTGCATGTTTGGTCAATTTCAGACTGCAGAAGTTGGAGAAAATCTTCAGTTTCTTCATGTTTGGCTTTAGTGGTTGGTGTGTAAATTTGAATAACAGTATTAACCGGTCTTGCTTACAGGTGTAAGGATATTATCTTATCACCGACAGCATTATACTTCAGGATAGATTTGGAAGTGTTCTTTTTGACGATGAATGCAAAGCCATTCCTCTTCGTCATTCCCAGCCTAGAAGACAGTATGATTGATTCAAAATGGCCAATCTCAGTCCCTTTCAGCTCACTGATGCCCAGGCTATCAATCTTTATGCACTACATTTAGTTTTTGACAACTTCCAGTTTTCTTAGACTCATACTTCATATTTCTTCATTCTGATTATTAATGGGTATTTGCAGCTGTCTCTTCCCATTTTGAGTCATGCCACGTCAGCAAATGGAGGTCCAGGACACTTTATTCTTTCCACATCATTAAGATTGCCTCTATTCTGAGGAGGCAGCTCTTCCCCACTTGTACTTTTGTGTTCCATCCTGAGGGGTTCATCTTCTGGCACTGTATCAGACAGTGCTTTACTGCTATTCATAAGGTTTTCAGTGGCCAATTTTTTCACAACTGGACTGCCTGTTCCTTCTTCCCAGTCTGTTTTACTCCGAAAGCTCCACTGGGTGACCCTGCTGGCATTTGAAATATTGGTGGCATAGCTTCCAGCATCACAGCAACACACAGGCCACCACAGAAGGACAAACTGACAGGCCAGTGGTGCCCATAGGCAGTAACCCCCACTTCTCCCTCTCCCTCTCAATCTAGAGTAGTGCCTAAGGCATTTGACTGCTAACCAGAAGGCTGGTGGTTCAAACCCACCAGCCACTCCTCAGAAGGAAGATTGGGCAATCTACTTCTATAGTGATACCACCTTGGAAACCCAAGAAGGGGTTGCTATGAGTCAGATTCGATGCGACAGCAGTGAGTTTTTGTTTTATGTTTCTCTCTCTGGTAACCATTAATAAACTTTGGTCTTTATACATTTTCTTTTTCTTGTCTTTTTATACAAGGGAGATAGTAGCAAAAATTTCCTTTTGTGACACTTACTTCACTCAATGTAAGGTCTTTGAGCTCTATACATTTAGTAGCATGTATCAAGACTTCCGTTTCTCTTGCTGGCTAAGTAGTATTCTATTGTATGTATGTACCACATTTTGTTTATCTATTCATCTGTTGATGAATTTAGGCTATTCCACCTTTTGGTTGTTGTGATAGTGCTGCAGTGGACACTAGTGTACATGTGTTTTTGAGTCTTTGCTTTCAAGTCATTTGAGTATATACCTGAGAGGAACTGCTGCACCTGCTGGGTTTGACCTGTTATTTTGTTCCATGGAATGGTGAACATTGGCTGGTCTTGTGATTTAGTGTTACCATCAGGGGCAGCTGAGCGAGAGGGGTGCATTGCAGAAAAGCTTGAGTGACCTTCCTGAATAGCACATGCAAGTTTGGCTGTTTACAAACCTAGACAGAGGCCTTCATTCAGCCACCTCCTTTTCCCCAACCCCATGGGAAGGTCTCAACCTGTCTCAACCTGTGTTTGCATAGCAGTCAAAAAGCTTCTGCTTTATGAAATGCTTGTTTGCAGATCAGTGAGGTCTGCTGCCCACCTGGTCTTTATGGAAAACTGATTCCAACATTCCCCTGTGTTTTAGCTCAATTCAGGGGACAGGTAGGCGGCACAGTGGCCCTCTTAGCCAAGAGGGCCACTGAGAAGAGTGCCGTGTCCATCTGAGGAGACCTTGTACCAGGATACACAGTGGGCAGATTCACAACTCTGGGCCAGACGAGGACATGTGACTCGAGGACTAGCGTGAACCTGGCTAGACTATCTGCAACCATCATGGACACCCTAGGCTTCAAAACAGCATGTCTGGAGGCCTAGCTTCTGTGTAGCTATACAAAGGTCTAACCAGAAAGCACTTTTCTGAAGGTGGCCCTCTGAACTGAACAGGCCAATTGTGGGACCCTAGACCTGACCTGGTTTTCCCCAGTGGGATCTGAGGTGCAGTCTCAAGGCCAAGCAGTCATCTTGTTGGTCTCCAATGTGTGTCCCAGATCTGGGTATCCTCAGTCTTCCAGTGGCTGTTTTTAATCAGATAGACCCGTCCCTTTTTCTGGCATGGAATAAACTTTATTATAGAAGCTGGGCATCTCTTCATTTTTGTCCTCAAAAGAAACACATTGACAGCAAGAGCAAAGGGGCTCTCGGGGTTTCTCTCCCACTGGCATAGCCAGTGGAGAACCCTCTCCCACCCCAGCCCCTTCCGAGCACACAGGCATACTGCCAGGGGCCCATGCCACCTCTCAACCTAGCCTCTTCTCCAGCATATGCACTGTGGCTCTTCTAGCTGCACTTAGCTGTTTTCTTGTCACCTTCCCTAACCAACTTCTAAAATATGAGGTCCTCACTTAAAAGCCTTATTGGCTTCTGGCTGCCTGTGGGGCTCTCCAACCCCAGGTTATCCCACTGCTGGGCACTTCTGCATAGGCTTCCCTGGGTTTGACCATGGCCCAGCTCCACACGCAAGCTCCTGCCCTTTAGGCACTGGCTGCTTTCCCCTCAGCCTCCCCCACCCCTGCTTGCTCCTCCCAGGGACTTCAAGGCCTGTGGGCTTGCTCCTTGACTACAAAAAACATGAGGGCAAGCTAGGAACGTTGGAATTCTGGAGAGAAAAGAGTTTCTACCACACTTAACGTTCCTTTGCTTGATACTTTGCAGATACATACACACACGTTCTCGCCCAAAACGTGTCTTTATTCTAGGACAATGCCTGGGGGGCCCAGGAAGGGGGTGTTCTCCTTCGTGTGAATGTTTTCAGTCTGAGCCAGCAGGTAGGGTCACAAAGACCACATTGGGAAGACCCTCCTCCCTGGGGAGACGCGTGCAGCACGTGTGGCCTGTGTGTGTCTGAGATCTGCCATCTGCATGTGCAGCTCTAGTAGGTTCCTTCCCCTGTGAAATGCAGCACCTGTCTCAGTCCCACCAGGTCCTGCCCTTGGGCAGCATTCCCACACATGCTCCTCCTGGTACAGAACAGACCATTGCATGAGATTTCCAGGTGGTGCAGGATAAGCAATCCCAATGCAGAGACAGGAAGCTGGACCAGAGGGGAATCACAAGTGGAGATGGGCAGGGCCAGTGCCCAGGATGTGAGCAGGTAGCACCAGCTCTGAAGGGAAGGGGAGCTGTGGTCTCAGTCAGGGTCTGAGTCTGGGTCTGAGGAGAGTTGCCCCTCCATGCTCTGGCACATGGCATCCTGCAGAGATGTGAGGTGACCATGGGGACTCATGCCCATGGGCTGGATGACTCGGTGCCTGCAGAGAAAGGCTCAGTGGGCCGGGTGTGGTCCTGCCCCTCCTGGCCGCCGCCCTTTCACCTGACCCAGGAACCCCGCATATGCTGGACTGAACCCTAACTGCCCTCTCTTGGCTTTGAGACCACAAGCAGTCACTTAATTTCCATAGGCCTCCATTTTCATCAAGACTGATAGAGAATGTGGCCCTTCCCCCAGAGGACACCCATGGGAGGGCTCCCCGCCGCTGCCCACCACGTACCTAGAGAGTCTGTCGAACATGTTCACCAGCTTCATGGCTTCATGTTCCTTCTGCTCCTCTGTCATGCCCTCCATGGGATTGGGCGGCTTCTCCTCTACCCGCCCCGTCACAGGGTTTATGCTGCTTCCAGGGGGGCAGGGCATCACTTTCCACGCAGGATGGGGGGGGCTGGAGGGGGGTCTACTCCCATTTCCCACGTCAGTTAGGGGCTCCCATGTCTGGACCCCCTTCCAGTTGCTCAGACAGGCCCAGCCCCTGGCCAGATACAGACCTCAAGACAGAGGCAGCTTCCACCCATCCTGCCCTGTGGGCCAGTGGGGTGGAGTCAGGGCAACACACCTGGCCTTGGCTTCCTTGTACTCCTCGGTGTCTGTGTCCTCGTCCTCTGAGTACTGGCCTGAGGCCCGGCCCCCTGCCATGAGGCCCCTGGCAGCCAGGAGACCAGCAGCATTCCCGTAGCCAGTGTACTTGATGAATCGGGGCACTGAGGGCAAATGGAGGTCAGAGCCAGCTGTGCTGGGGGAAGGGGTGGGCGCCCAGCCCCCACTCACCACTCTCAGCGCAGAGCACAAACAGGAACTCAGCAGCCACTCGCTTGACATCTGTGTCCAGGTGTGTCATCAGGCGGACCAGCCTGTTGCGCAGCAGCCCCCCAACCTCAGGGCGGGTGCTCACATCCCGGAGTGGGGGCAGCACCTAGGGAGCAACTGGCCCTCAGCCCAGTTCGGTGTCACAGTCCAGGTCCAGGCCCGCCCCACCCCTAGCACCCCATACCTGGGCCTTCAGGAACTTCCTGGCTGGGCGGTGTGCACGGGCACACTCAGTCAGCAGGCTCAATACAGGGGCTACACTTTCCTTCAGCCGGGGCGTCTGTGGAGGGGGAGCTGTCACCTGCTTGGACCCACAGGGATCAGGAAGAGGGGGGGGCTCTTGCAGAAAGCCTGAAGGACCAGCTGGGTAGCAGTCTGCTCTAAGGAGAATCCTTGCAGCTAGTCAGAACCAGGATGCTGTCTGGCCCCTTCTCTGCATTTTTATCTTTCATGAAAACACCCATGTTTCCCGCTGTACCATTCATCCTTATATATGAATAATCTTTTGGATAATTCAGGGTGGACGTTTAAGCATTTAGTATCGGAACAAGGAATAGCAGCTCACATGAGGCACCCTATTCCCTTGGCTGTGGCCCATCAGGGCCACTTGGCTGGTGGTACTGAGGACAAGCCATTGCAGCCTCAGGTCAGCGCCGTTCTGCACATTAGGTATGTATGGTATGGACAGGCCCCATCAGTTCACGCTGCACGTCAGTACCCTTCCCCAGCTGCTGTGGGTTCTGGTGTCTTTAGTCTCCAGCCTGCCCCACTGCCTAAGACTGTGAGGTCCTGGAAATATGCTGAAGCCCAGCCACTCAGCTTCTTGGGGTGCCCCTATGGTAATCAAAGGGACACACACTGGCTAAAAGCTCCTGTGGATTTTGCCTTAGGGAGGCCAAGGAAGTATGGGGCAGGGGGCAGCAAAGGGTTGCTGTGCACAGGGACACCTGGCATCAGAGGGTCACACATAAGACCTGAGGGCTTCCCAGGGTCACCCGAAAGGCATCTGGAAAAATCACAAGGACAAGCAGTGGGGTGGGCTTTATAAACGAAGCAGTGTCCTCAGAGAGGATCGACTGCCTCCTCCAGTGATCAGAAGTGCAACCTTCAGGCAAAGGGGCTCCATGTGCTTTTCAGGGAGGACCACAGGACACTGGACGAACAACCCAGTCACAGCAGAGACCTCCATTCACCAGGGCTAATGAAGTGGAGAAAGGCTGGGCCAGAGCCTGAGAGGAATGGGCAGCTGGCCATCCCACCCACCTGGTCCAAACGCCGCTCCAGGAAGCCAAGGAGGGCATGTATCACATCCATGTTCACTCCCATGAACTCCAGTGAGCCCGCGTGCAGCTCTGCAGCAAGGAGGACGTCAAGACACTCCAGGGGCAAGTTTCCCAGGAGATTCACCGCATGGCTACAGACAGATGGAGACTCGATTAAGCCATTCCTCTGCCAAGTGCCAAAGGCACTTGACTGCTAACCAGAAGGCTGGGGGTTCAAACCCACTAGCCACTCCTCGGAAGGAAGGTTGGGCAATCTACTTCCGTAGTGATACCACCTCAGAAGTCCAAGGAGGGGTCGCTATAAGTCGGATCTGCCTCCACGGCAGTGTGTTTGGTTTGGTTTTGGTTTTTCTGCCAAGTGCAGTCCTAGGTAGTACCCACCTAGGGCCACGTGATGCTGCTCACCACCCAAGTGCAGGCGGCAGTGCCTCCCCTGGCTAGTCCCAGGGGTGCTAGGAACGCCCAGGCTTCCAGATCGTGCTGATGTCCAGTCCACTCAGACAAGTAAAATCAGACTCAGGTGAGTGGGGACCCCTCCCCATTCCCATTCTCCCCCCTGCAGGATGGGAGGCTGAGGATTTCCCTCCAGCGAGGACAGGTTCAAGTGTAGCCTACACCCACCTATTGCATTGCCCCACATTTCCACTCACCACCCCGCAATTCCCTGCCCTACCCGTGAAACTCCTCTGTTCTGTCCCCAGCAGCCGAGACCATCACACAGTGCCGGAGAAGGGTCCCCAAGTGCCGGTAAAGGGCAGCATCTTCCTAACCAGAGAACGGGGTTCTTGTAGGAGGGAGCCCTAGTTGTTCCTGCTGTTGCTACCAGCTGAAGTTCTCCCACCCGCTGGGCCCCATCAATGAGGCTGATCCTGGACCAAAGTCCCTCCAGTTCTATGCCTGGGCTCTGTACTCTCCAGTGTGATCTTGCCGATGTTGGTCTCTGTTCCTAAGAGTGCTTCTCCAGTTAAGACTAGCAACAGATACCCTCAGCATTCACTCCACATGCAAGCTCCCCTCATGCTACATACCCAGGACTCCCACTGGGCCTGGAAAGCCAGAACCCCCCTCCTAAAAGACTGTACGCAGAGAATAGCCTCCTCTCCTCCAAGAGGTGGGAGCGCCAGTCCTCTGCATCTTGTGCCCAGAAACTCGAAGGCATCTGTGCATTGATCCCTCACCTCATTCACCTCCCTTTTGACCGAGTCAAAAGTGATGTTGAAAAGCACTTTGAGGATTTCCATGGCTCGTTCAGTATCCTGGGTAGGGAGGCGCTCTGGGGGGCTCTCCTCGGGGCCCGCCCCCAGTGTCAGCTCCAGAGCATGGGTCAGCAGGCGCACCCCCTGCAGCTCCTGGAAGAGCTCATGGCGCACGTCGGTGCGCAATGCCGTCAGCAGGAAAAGGAGCCTCAGGTCGAAGAACTGGACGTCGTGCGGGAAGCTCTGCAGCCCATGGAGCTCCACGCGCTCTGTGAGCCTCACCACCAGGCGGGCCTCAGCAGCCAACACCTGCACAGTGGGGCTGCTGAGCACGAGGTTGCACAGGCACTTGAGGGACTCTAGCACAATGTCCATGTCTTGGGGCTCAGGGTCAGGCTCCTCGGAGGTGGAGATGCCAGCATAGCGGGCCAAGGCCTGCAGGCTCCGGCGGCTGGTGAACCGATCCAGGCAGCTGCGGTCCCGGGACAGGATGCGGAGACTCTGTAGCCAGGTGGCGCGGCGGGAGGGCGGCAGGCCCTGCTCTAGGGCGGACACCAGCAGCCCAGCCAGTCTCTGCGGACACACGAGCTGTTCCACCCCACCCTGTCTCCTGCCCCGCCCCGCCCCCCTCGCCAGCACCCACCTTCCGGTCTTCCCGCTGGTCGTCATCAAACGTGAAGCTCTGGCAGTTCTGCAGAGAGACCCAGGGGCTCACGGCATACAGGTCCCCGTGGGGGTGGCACCGCAGTCGCTCCTGGGCGACCGCGCCTGCCTCCTTTCTGAGCAGACGGCGGAGCCCGCGCACCCCTACCCCACACGGCCGTCCTGCCGCAGGTCCGTAGACGCGCTCCTAGAGCCGGTCCCGCAGGCTCAGCCCCGCTGCGCACGACCCGCCCACCCCCGTACCGGGCCCGTCACCAGCTCCCGCTCACCTCCTGGTTGTACGTCCGCAAGGCGTCCACCATCGCGTCTTCCTCCCCCGTCTCCACTGCATTCGCAACCGCCCGGGGCTCCATGGCGCCCCCGGGACCGACGCTAAGAGGCTCCAGGCGGTGAGCGGGAGGCTCTCCCCCCGCCCCGTGCCGGCCCCGCCCTCGTACCGGAGCTCCGCGTCCGGCGCGCGGGGGAAGCCGGGACCGGAAGTGGGTGCGCCGCGGAGCGGTGGGAGCCTGGCATGCGCGGCGCCGCGGGGACAGCCAGGACAGGGCATGCGCGGCGCCGCGGGGCATGGTTCAAGGGGCGCAGGGCACACCGTGAGACCTTGCTGCGGAGTAGGTCGGGCTTCTAGACCTGGCTAGGTTATCTGCCGGCCTCGAGGTCTCGGTCGGTCCAGGTCGAGCTGTGACTCCCTCCCCAGACTGCTCTGTGGGCTAGAATTTCCAAGAGGACAAGATCTCGTTGCCCCATCCCAGCGCACACACTAACGTCCCTCTTGATCCACTGAACGAATGGAATGGAAGAGGGACGGCACAAGGGGAATTCTGTACTCCCGTGGCCACTTGGTTAGTTAAATAGTTGTCGAGCTTCCACATCCTGCGAGGCGCTGGGGTTCCAGGGGAGACAGACCAGGAAAAACAAACATGACTTTGGGTGGTTACAAGTGCCATGATTTCAAAAGCAGCAAAGGATGCTGTGATAGCAAGTACCTCAAAAAACCAAACTCACTGTGTGGTGCATTCCAAGGCATAGCGACCCCCTTGGGTTTCCGAAGCAGTAAATCTTTGTGGAAATAAATTGCTCAATCTTCCTTTCACTGAGTGGCTGGTGGGTTTGAACCGCCAGCCTTCTGGTTAGCAGTCAGTGCCTTAGGCACTATGCACCAGAGCTCCTTAGCAAATACCTGATGGGCTGCAAAGGCCTCTGAGGAAGTGACAGTCTTGCTGAAACGGATGACAGGAACTACCAACCCACTGTCATCTAGTAGATTCCATCTCATACGGAGTAGAACTGCCTTATAGGATTTACAAAACTGTAAATTAAGATGTGCCTAACCCAAGCCCTGGTATTTACAGTCGCCTCATGTACGTGACAGCTGGACAATGAATAGGAAGACTGAAGAAGAGTTGATGCTTTTGAGTTGTGTTGGCTAAGAATGATGAAAGTCCTGTTGACTGCTAAAAGAACTAAAAAATCTGCCCTGGAACAAGTGCAGCCGGAATGCTCTTTGGAGGAGAGAATGGCCAGACTTTGTCTCACCTACTTTGGTCATGTTGTTAGAAGGGACCACTCTCTGGAGAAGGATGTCATGCTTGGTAAAGTAGAAGGCCAACAAAAGAGGGAAAGGCCCTCAATAAGATGGATTGACACAGTGGCTTCAGCAATGGGCTTAGGTCTAGTGGGGACCATGAGGCTGGCACAGGACCAGGTAGCGTTTCATTCTGTGGTACATAAGGTCGCTATGAGCCTATGACTCGGAGATGACTCGATGGCACATAACAACCACCACCAATCTTTACAGAAGCAGACTGCCTCATCTTTTTCCCACATGGTGGCTTGTGGGTTCGAACCACCGACCTTTTGGTTAGCAGTTAATTGCCTTCATCACTGCACCACCAGAGTATAGGGCCAGGGGCCAGAAAAAGAGCCGAGACAGATGATAAGAACAGCAAAAAAAAAAAAAAACAACCCTGAGAATGACTCTTCCAGGCAGAAGGAACAAGTCCAAGCATGGAAGTGACCCTGGTAAGATGAGGAAATGATGTTACTGTAGGAACAAAGAATAGGGAGAGTGGGGCACAAGGAGAAAGGGAGGCTAACAGTATGCTGCGACTTCCTCCATGTGTAAGCCAGACGTGCTGCGCAACCTGGACTCGGTTTCCTCTTGTAAAGCAGAGATAATGAAAATGCCCATTTCAGTGGGTTGTCAGGAGGATTAAATGCATCTAAACCCAAAGCAGTCAACGCAGTGTTTGGCATTAAAAAAACGGTGCACTGGTAGGTAACTTCTGGTCCACCATCTATTAACAAGTATGTCTAGCATCTCCTTTGTCACAAACCGTTATCGACAGGGTTCAAGGTCATGAAATACTGGTTCCTACTGTCCCCACACTCCCAAACCCTTTTCCTCGCTTTTTTCCTGCACAATTTTTCACACCTTACTTTATTTAACAAATAACTGCACAGTGCTTACTTATTCCAGGCCTTGTTCTAAGCACTATCTTTGCTTTACAGGTGAGAGAAAATCGTGCGCAGAGGTTAAGGTTCCCCAAGCCACAAGAGGGCCATGCTTCCCTAACACGCCGCACCCCTGCTTGTTTTCGTGTCTTGTCTCTAGCATTAGATCTGCACGTCACCTTAGTGTCTCGGCGCCCAGCACAGCTGCGCGCGGGCAGGCGGGGCTCCTTCCGCACTTCTCCTATAAAAGAAGCCGCATGGAATTTTTAATGTTTAGAGTCTGGCGCTGTGTTAGTGCCCGATGCACCTCTAGTTTGAGTAACTGAGAGAAATGTCTTTTGGAGATCATGCTTTTGGCACCAAAATATTAACCAAGCGGTTCCAATTTCACAAGCGCTGGAACGAGCTCCAAACCAACACCCATCCACACATGACCACCACCTGAAGCCGGAAGTGGAGCGAGCCGATGGCGGAAGGGGCGGATTCGTAGCCGGGCGGAGCGGGGCCGGAAGCCCCTTCGCTGGAGGTATCGCTACGTCGGTGGAGACGTTGGCGACGGCGGCCTAACTGGGGACAAAGGCCTGGGCCGGCACTGGGAGCGATGGCGGATTGGGCTCGAGGTTAGCCCAGGGAAGCACTGTCAGTGGGGTCGGAGGGCGGGGCCGGAACTAGGTGACACCGCAGGGAGGTCCTCGCCGGGGCGGGCACGGCCGGGTCCTTCCCGTCCCAGACGCGGGGCGTCCCCTCGCCCTCTCGTCCCTCGGAGACACTCGTGCGGGTCGGGTGAGGCCTCGGAGGAGCTCCCGGCGACTGTTCCGGAGGCTAGTTTGGATGAGGGCCTGCGAGCCCCAGGAGTCAAGGCTGTGCGCGGTGGGCGGGTCCAGGCTGGCCCTTGGTCCTCAAGCCTCGGTGTTCTCATCTGTGAAGTGGGTTTCTAGTTCCTACCCCTGGGCTTTTGTGACGGGTGAAGGAGTGAGGGATGTGAAGGATGCGTGACGCAATCGGTGTCTCTTCTCCAAGGGTGTCATTGCTGGGAGGTGCTGATTTGGGGGTCACAGACGGTGGTCACCTGGAGGCGTGGGGGGTGTGGGGAGGCGGTTCTCACTCACTTGGTATGGCCCCGTCTCAGTGTGGAGAATGAGTTTGCCCGCTGCAGCCAGTCACGCTTTGGGACAAACCCCGTGAGGCCAGGCAACTTAGCAACCCCCCCCCCCACTGGCATGTGTGAGGCTCCCTGATGTCCCTGGTCAGGACCCAGGTCATGGTACCCCTCAGGAGTTTCCCTGTGCCCTCCTGGGGTCCTCCCATGTCTCTCCTGAGGATGGTCTGGTGCACGTGGGCCGTGATGGACAGAGATGCAGGTATTGCATCTTCTTGGCACCCCTAGTCCAGGTCCCAGCAGAGTCAGGTCAGAAAGTGCTGGTTGGACAAGCCTGTTGGAAGGTGCACTTGGGGGTGCCCCATGCATCCCACCTAGACGTGTACACGGAACGTGTGCTCTTGCTTTGTTGCACAGACTGTCCCATGTCTGAGACCAGTACACCCCATACATGCCTGACAGCGTACAGGTAGAAGGAACCCAGGCCCACTGAGATGGTTGCCTGGGCCCAGTGAAGGTTCTGACGCCATAGAGGGTCAGCTCCCCGGAGTCCATGGTTGGGGTGTCCATGGATGGTACAGCCCCTCCGTCTCTTCGCAGCTCAGAGCCCGGGGCCCGTGGATGACATCCTGGACCGGGAGAACAAGCGGATGGCAGAACACCTGGCCTCCAAGGTCACCCGCCTCAAATCGGTCTGTGTAGTGGGGACCAAGACCTAAGGGAGGGCTTCCACCTGGGGGGTTCTGGGCAGTGTACCCACCTCCTCGCCCCAGCTGTGCTCACCTGCTGTGCAGGTCCCGAGTGACACCTGACCTTAGTGGTGGTAACTGTGTTCAGCAGGGTTGCTCACAGGGTCTGGCTGGTATTGCAGGGAGGGTGGGGACTACCCAGTGTATCTGGCCCTGGCCTAAGCCCACCCTCTCTGCCCTGACCAGTTGGCCCTGGACATCGACAGGGATGCAGAGGACCAGAACCGCTACCTGGACAGTGTGGTAGGGGCCTGCGGCCTCCCCTGGCTCAGCTTTCCCCTCAACTCCTGTCCCTGCCCCATACACTTGTCCTTTCCTATGTACTCTCCTGCCCCACCCCCACATCCGTGACCCCTTCCCTCACCCTGTGCTCAGCTCAGCCCCCCACCCCTGTGGTCATCTCTGAGCCTCATGTACGCACATACACACGCATTCCCAGTCACTCCTTTTACACACCTCGGGTCCCATGCTGCCTCTCTGTGTCTGTCCTCCATAATGAGCTCTGTCCCCCCCATTCCTGCCTTGTACCCTGTCCCTGCCCTGCTTGACAGAGCATCCCTCCCAGGACTTGGATTTTTTGAATGTGACAGGCGTGGTCACTGGGAGCTGTGCATTGTTCCTGTGCCCCTAGTGCTGCCCTGTGCACCTGTCCCTCCCTGTATCTTGTCCCTTACCTTGTGCGTCCCCCACACTCCCATCCCTGTCCCCTGTGCTCGGCTCTTTTCCTCCCGTCTCTGCCTGTTACCTTCGTGTCTGTTCGGCCCTCCACCCACCATGCCCCGTATAACAGGCTCCTCCCCCCAGGACTCGGATTTCTCAAGTGTGACGGGCCTGCTCACTGGGAGCGTGAAGCGCTTCTCCACAATGGCGCGGTCTGGGCATGACAATCGGCGGCTCCTGTGTGGCGTGGCCTTGGGCCTGCTCGTGGTCTTCTTCATCCTATCCTACCTCCTGTCGAGGACAAGGACGTGAGGAGTGGGCCCTGGGGCTTCCCCCCCAAGAGACTCTTACATACAACTGTGGGTTGGTAGCTTTTTTCCTGTGCGGCCATGAGGCACGTCAGCTGGTCTTTGTTTGGAAGGGAGCACTCCCCATCTGTGATCTCAGGGCCCCCCCTCTGCCCATGGTGAGTCCCCGTGAGGACTAGTCTTTTAGCCTGTGCCCTGTGTCCCTCTCCGAAGCCAACCCTCGACCATCAGGGCAGATGGTGGCTTGAGGGTGAAGGAGTCGGAATTCATGCCCCTAGGATTCTGCCTCACCAGCACGGAAGCTAGGCTTCTGGGAGGCCAGGCATGGGCTGTCTGCATTCCAGGGTTGGGCAGAGCATGATGGAGCCCTTTCCTGGGGGGGGACCCTCTCCTGTTGGGTGCTGGCCAGGCTACTGCAGGGACTACTGCCACCCCCTCCCCCCAGCAACCTCCACACCTCCCAGAACGAGGCTTCCCCTGCCTCTGCTTCCTCTGGAGCTTCTGTGTCTTGAAGCGCCACTGGACTCCCACCCTGACTCGTATCCTGAGTAGACCACCTTCCCTGCCCCTCTCTGGCCTCATTGTCTACTTAGTCAGGCTACGCTTGGCCAACGTGTGGCTCCTACCACACAGCCACATCCCAACTCACTTGTCTTCATGTAGGCAAGCCTCCAGCTCTGTGCCTTGCCTGCCTTTGGTTACTGTTTCTCAGTTACCACCTTACTCCAAGGACTACATCCTGGGGTCCAGTCGGCTAGAACAGTTTCACCTCAGAAGTTCACATCAGACCCCAGCCCCTGCCCTGGTCCCCAGCACCCCCATCCAGGAGGGAAGCCCCTGCCACGCTCCCCATAACCCTCCTTTTTACCTGTCCCATTGCACCTGGCCTGAGGACCTGAAGCCTCCTGAGGGGTTCTTTCCATCTCTGAACTTACCTCAACTTGGTCCCTGCCCCCAGGTGCCCCACACACCGTTCCTGCAGCTGAGTGGACAGACCACCCTTGGCTATTGGTCGGAGGCTCTACCTGGCCAGCTGCCCTCCTGGCCTTGCTTCTTGGGCTCTCATCCTCTTGCACCACAGGGTCCTGTCCATTGACCGACCCCAGGGGTGCACAGGTACATTGTACTATATGTTGCTCTTCACCCTGTCCTATGTTAACGTCCACGGTTAACTAGTGGACGTAGGAGTTGCTAATGGACAGAGAATACAGAATGTGCCTTAGGGGGAGACACGGCCCACTGAAGAAACCCAGAGCTCTGTCAAGCTCCCTCAGTGGGTAAAGGAGGAAGGGCTGTTCTCAGACACCAGTAAATCTAGCCCCTCTGAACAGGGGCAGTAGATGATATCCATTGCCTCCAGGGCACTTTCCACTTGGATGATCCCTTTCATCACCCCTTCTGTTTGTTCTTTGTACATGCTATTTGGCATGCAGACATGGCTGTCCAATTAGTATTTACTCCCAGGACAGAGGACTTTAGACGTTTTCTTCCCAAGATGTGAACTGGGACTTGGGTGTGATCTGCCATCACCCTGTGGATGGAGCCTAACCAGGGAACCTAGGCGGATGATGGGGTGGCTTTGCTCACCCCTGTCCTGTTCATTCTGTGAGTAATAAATGCCTGTTGGCCTCACCATTAGAACAGTGTCTGGTCTGTGCTCTGCTCCACACAATCTTCACTAAGAACCTGTGAGTAGAGTGACACTGCACACCTGGCCCCCAAAATAGCCAGCTGCCTGTACAGTGCTTTGCAAGCAGCATGTGTAGGCCCAACTTGTCCCCTACCCTATCCATTCCTGGGCTCACACATCACTCCTGGGACATTGCAGGGGTGTGGGAACCAAATATTCTCGCATTCTGCTGCCAGCCCAGTCTAGCCTCACTGATAGAGACCATTTGCATTCGGGGTGCCCGCCCTCCAAAACTTTCCACTGCTGGCGCCACTGTCTCCCATGCCTCCAGCTCTCCTTGCAGCCTCTCACCTGTTTTGGGGTCTGGGTTTTGGTTCTTTTCTAATTTAAATTTTCTTTTTCTTCTTCCTATTGCATTAGGGTAGACTCCAGGGAGGGAGGAATGCTGGCTTTGTAGCCACATGTTGAAACAGAACCTCCAAGTATATCCTCACTTTTCCCTGCTCAGCCCTCACACACGTGGTGCCTAAGCCTAAGTGTACATGGGGCTTGGGGCCAATGGAAGGCTTAGGGTTGCCTATTTGTGCCAAGTGTGAACCACTAACCAGGCTCTGCCTCATTATTCATCCAGAAAAAGATATTTTAACAATAAAAACTTGAAATAGCTTCATGAAGAAGTGACCATATTGGTAACAAACTGGATAAACTAGATGAAATGGACAAATTCTTAAAAACACACAGGCTATTAAAACTGACTTAAAAGGGAATAGGAAGACTCATAACAAATGAAGAAATTGAATCTATGATCATAAGACTCCAACAACAGAAAGTCCTGGACCTGATGGCTTCGCTGGGGAATTCTACCAAATATTTAGGTGAGAATTAACACCAATACTGTTCAAATTCTACTGAAAGAAAAGGAAGGAATACTTCCTAATTAATTCTGTGAGGCAAACATAACCCCAATGGCAAAACCAGACAAAGAAAAAAAACTACAGGCCAATATCTCATGACTATAGATGTAAAAATTCCCAACAAAATACTACTGAAGAGAATCCAATGGTCAGTAAAAGAGTTGGGACAAAGGATGGGGGGGGGGGGAGGCATTCCTGACCTCCTTTAACTTCATGAAGGGGAGAGAATCACCATCAACATCAACAGCCCAAGGCTGATTCCTATGAAGTTGAGGTCAGACATGCTGCTACCCTCCAACCTTTGTACTGATTCTGACACCAACCTTCCCTTCCACTGTATTCTCCACTTCTCTGCTGGGTTCAGTAATTCTTTGCAGTGACCACACACAGCTCACAGGCAATAATCACAGTTTGGGGCTTTATTAGGGAAGTAACTAGTTAAAATTCAGGATCAGAAACAACTCAGGATATAGTTTTTCAATAAGGATAGGTTCTTGGCCATGCCATAGGCACACTTCTCTCTGGCCTTGGTCTCTACCCTGCTTGGGCAAGTGTTACAAACCTTTCAGTTCTGTCAGTAGCTGCCTAGAGGTACCCCACTCCACCAGCAAGCCTCCTGCCCAAAGGCACTCGGCTTTCTGCACCATGGGCTGGGAACCCTTGCACTCTGTCTCGTGATGGTCTATTGGTTCTGCTACCTCAACTCTGCTGGTTCTCTGCCACTGCTGCTTGCTGTCTGATCTCCTGGATCAACGAAGTTCGGCACAGGGATCTTGGGTCCAAAGAACACGCTCCCCTCTTGACTCTTGATGGTAGTGAGATTCCCCTTTCCACCTCTGAGGTGGCTCATTTTAAGCCTAGTGGGTGGCAAAACTGACCAATCCCCGCACTAGGGTTTCATATACCTTATTTGCATGGTCCCACTCCCCACAAGGGTGCCATGTACCCTATTTACATTACCCACAAGCTATTCAGTCCCCTTAGTGGGCCATATAGTCCCACCCAGTCATTTGGTGGGAGTTACGATGATGGCTAGAAAAGTCATACAGAGGAATTCGCTACACTGCAGTCATACACCATAACGAAGTGGGACTGATTCCAGGAATACAGGAATGGTTCAGCATCAATCAACCACATGATCATCTCTGGATGCAGGAAAAGCATTTGATAAAATCCAACATCCTTTCTTGACGAAAACAGTAAAGAAGATTGGAATGGAAGGGAAGTTCCTCAGTGTGATTCAGGGCATATATGCAATGCCAGCAGCCAACTTAATGGCAAAAGACAGAGCATTCCCTGTGAAATTGGGAACAAAATAAGGGGATCTGCTCTCGTACTTCTATTAAATACTGTATTCAAAGTCCTAGCTAGAGGAATATGACAAGAAAAGGTTCCAGATTGGAAAAGAAGTAAAATAATCTCTTCATGGATGATACGATCTTGTATGTAGAAAATCCCAAGGAGTCCACAAGGAAACTTCTGGAGTGAATAGAGGAATTTAGCAAAGTTGCAAGATACAAGGTGAACAAACAAAAAACGGTTGGATTTCTGTACACCAGCAATAAGAAATCTGAAAGGGAAATGAGGAAAACAATTCTATTTCCAATAGCATATAAGAGAATGAAATACATAAGGATAAAGCTAACCAGGGATGTGAAGGATTTATACGATGAAAATTATAGGACTGGTGAAAGAGATTAAAGATGACTTAAATACACAGAAAGGTGTTCCACGTTCTTGGATTGAAGGAGAATGTTAAGATGTCAGTATTTCCCAAAACAATTTATAGATTCAACACAATCCCAATCATAATTATAATAGCCTTATTTACAGGGACGGGGGGAGCCTCAACTTTGTGTCAAATAGCAAGATGCTGCAAAGAGCTGGAGCTATGTTGGAGCAGGAAGAGCAAAGGTGGAGGACTCAAAATTCTTGATTTTAAAACATACTATTCCACTGCTAGGAGCTCTGGTAGCATAGCACCTAAAGCACTTGACTGCTAGCCAGAAGGCTGGAGGTTCAAAGCCACCAGCCACTCCTTGAAAGGAAGATGGGGCAATCTACTTCTGTAGTGATACTGCCTCAGAAACCCAAGGAGGGGTTGCTATGAGTCAAGACCGACTCGACGGCACATAACAACATTCCACTGCTACTTGTAATTTTCTGGTAATAAAGTGTTTTGCTGCTGTTTATAAGGTTTTCACTGGCCAAGTTTTTCAGAAGTGGATGGCCCTGTTTTTCTTCTCATGCATGGTTTAAAGTCAGGAAGCATGTTCATCAGGCTTGTGTCCTTTCACCATATGTATTCAATCTGAATGCTGCATAAATAATCCAAGAAACGATTATGAAGAAGAGCGCAGCATCAGGATTGGAGGAGGACTCATTAACAACCTGTGATACGCAGACGACCCAACCTTGCTTGTTGAAAGTGAAGTTGACTTGAAGAATTTGCTGATGAAGATTAAAGACAACAGACTTAAGTGTGGATTACAGCTCAACATAAAATGAAAATACTCATAACTGGACCAATAAGCAGCATCACAATAAATGGAGAAAAGATTGAAGTTGTCAGGGATTTCATTTTACTTGGAGCCACAGTCAACACCCATGGTAGCAGCAGTCAAGAAATCAAGTGACGTATTTCATTGGGCAGATCTGCAAAAGACCTCTTCAAAGTGTTAAAAACCAAAGATGTCACTTTGAAGACTAAGGTGCACCTGCTTATTGGTTCAGTTTTGAGCACTTTTGTTTTCTTTATGTTGATGTGTAATGCATACTGAGGAGCTCTGGTAGCATAGTGCCTAAGGCACTTGACTGCTAACCAGAAGGCTGGCGGTTCAAACCCACCAGCCACTCCTCGGAAGGAAGGTTGGGCAATCCTACTTCCGTAGTGATACTGCCTCGGAAACCCAAGGAGGGGTCGCTATGAGTCGGGGCCGACTTGACGGCAAATAACAACAACAATGCATACTGAGGGCTATAGTCTTTGATCTTCATCACTAAGTACTACAATTCTTCTTTGCTTTCAGCAAGCAAAATTGTGTCATCTGCATATCACGTCTTATTAATGAGTCTTCCTCCAATTCTGATGCTGCGTTCTTCATATAGTATTGCTTCTTGCATTATTTTCTAAACATAAAGATTGACTAAGTATGGTGAAAGGATGCAGTCCTGATACACACCTTTCCTGATGTTGAACCACGTAGTATCCCTTGTTCTGTTGGAATGACTGTCTGTTGTTCTACATACAAGTTCTGGCATGAGTGCAATTAAGTGTTCTGTAATTCCTGTTTTTGGAAATATGATCCGTACCATCAAATACCTTTGCATAGTCAATAAAACACAGGCAGACATCTTCATGGTATACTCCACAGCCAAGATCCATGTGACATCATCACTGATGTCCATTATTCCATATCTTTCTTAGTTATCTGTTGTTGTTGTTGTTATGTGCCATTGAGTCGGCCCTGACTCATAGCGACCCCTCTTTGGGTTTCTGAGGTGATATCACTATGGAAGTAGATTGCCCAACCTTCTGGTTAGCAGTTAAGTGCCTTAGGCACTGTGCTACCAGAGCTCCCTCTTAGATATGTTGTTGTTGTTGTTATGTGCCATCGAGGCAGACCAGACTCATAGCGACCCCTCCTTGGGTTTCCGAGGCAGTATCACTATGGAAGTAGATTGCCCCATCTTCCTTCCGAGGAGTGGCTGGTGGGTTTGAACTGTCAGGCTTCTGGTTAGCCGTCAAGTGCCTTAACCACTATGCTACCAGAGCTCCCCTTAGTTATGTAGTCCTGCAGAAATACCACAAGTGGGTGACTTTAACAAGTAAAACTTCTTTCTCTCACAGTTTAGCAGGCTAGAAGTAAAAATTCAGAGCAACAAATCTAGGGGATGGCTTGCTTTCTCTGTTGGATCTGCAGAAAGGTCCTTGCCTCTTTTCAACACCTGTGGGCTTGGCATTCCTTGGAGAGCTTCATGTGTCTTGGTATCAATCTTCTGTGTCTAGAAGGTTCTTAGTGCAGGGATCCCAGGTATAAAGAATGTGCTCTGCTCCTGGTTCTTTCTTGGTAGTAGTAGGTCCCTCTGATCACTGCTCACTTGTTAATCTCTTTTACAACCTAATCCTATAGATTGCATCCTGCCTCATTAACATAACTACTTCTAGTCCTGCTTCATTAATATTGGAGGTTAGGATTTACAACATACAGGATAATTACTTCAGATCACAAAATGGATGATAATTA
The DNA here is from genome assembly GCF_000298275.1 of Orycteropus afer afer. Classification (NCBI taxonomy): domain Eukaryota; kingdom Metazoa; phylum Chordata; class Mammalia; order Tubulidentata; family Orycteropodidae; genus Orycteropus; species Orycteropus afer. The sequence goes on from NW_006921831.1 coordinate 5,212,060, forward strand.
CATAATACTGAAAATCAGGGCCTAGCCTTGTTGACATACCTTTTAGGAGGACAAAATTCCATCTATAATAAGGACCTCTTCTAAATCCAGCTTGAATTTTTGGCAGTTCCCTTATCATGTGCTACTGCAACTGTTTTTTAAAAATCTATTTTTTATTGTGATTTGGGTGAAAGTTCACAGAGCAAATTCATTTTCCATACAGCAGTTCATACACATTTTGTCTCATAACATTGACTGCAATTTCCCACAGTGTAGCAGCTCTCTTCCCACTTTTTCCCCATAGTTACCTCTTCCCTGTGTCCTTCCCTCCCATGCACTCCTGCCCCCCCCCCAAGCTGTCTCCTTATGCATGCACTGCCCTTCTGTTCTCCCATGATTGATCTCTTCAAGGAGTGCATCTACCTGATGTAAATGTTCACCCCATATGCCTGTCTGTTATTTGGCTGGAAGCCACAGGAGTGGGTTCAGTTCCAGACTTGAAGGACAGCTAGGGACCATAGTCTCAGGGGTTCCACCAGGCTCTATCAGTCTAGCAAACCTGGTTTCCCCCCCCCCCTTTATTATTATTATTTTTAATGATTTTGAGTTTTGTTCCACATTATTCTCCCACTCTATCTAGGAGATCTCCTACATAGACCCCCCTCTGAGTGGTTGGCAGTGATAGCTGGGCATCATCTAGTTCTTCTGGTCTCATTGTCATATAGACTAAGGATAGCATGGTGTACCAGTCCCTTGGACTAATTGTTTCCATTCATCTTTGGATTTCTTCATTCTTCTTTGCACTAGATGATGAGAGACCCATCATTGCATCTAGATTGCTGCTTGCAAGCTTTTAAGATCCCAGTCACAACTCCCCAAAGTAGGATGTGGAACAATGTTTTTGTGCAGTGTGTTACCTGGCTTCACTTCTTCCAGGACAGATTTATTAGTTCTTCTGGAAGTCCATGGTACTTTCAGTATTCTTTGCTAATACCACAACTCAAAAGCATCAACTCTTCTTCGTTCTCCCTTATTCATTGTTGGAGTGAATTGCTTGATGTGGTTCTTCTAGCCATTGTCCTCTATTTTGTGATGCATTGTAAATCCTATGCTCCGTGCCTATTTGGGGTGGTGTGGTAGTTAAGCTCGGGTGTCAACTTGGCTGAGCAGCTGGTAATAGTCATTCCCTATGATGACTGGCAATCAGCTCTGTGGTGGGATTTGCCGTGAGCAAGTGAGTAGCTGCTGATTGTTAAAGCCATCCACTTGAGTTATTTCTGTTGGAGCAACTCAGGTGGGATATATCTTGAGTCCTGCCTTGCTGGCGGGTATAACTCAAATCACCACCCTTAGCTTCCATGGGGAAGCTCACGGGAAGGTTTGCTCTCCTCTTGCTCTGATTTTGTGTTTTGGCTCATCATTGTCTCACACTTGGATTTGGGACAGCAGCCGTCATCTGATCTGATCGTCAAACCCCTAGAATTGGGAGGATCCTCCAGACCTACTCACAGACCTGGGACTTGCCAGCCTGCCAGCCTCCACCACCACTACATGAGACGATCCCTTGGGTGTCTGTGAGGCGTTACAGTGAAACATAGAACCAGAAAATGGGAGATTACTAAGAGGAGGAGTTAATGTCTGAAATGATGGAGTGACACAGTAGTTTGGACATTTGGGACATCTTTAACCTCCGCCTCATGGGAACCAGCCTTGTGCTGATCTTCCTAAGAGAAATTGTTCAAGCAGTTGTGAGCCTTTCACATCCATATGAGGTGATTGAAAACACCATGGCTTGGGTTAGACGTACCTTTGTCTTTAAAGAGACATCTTTGTTCTTCAGCACTTTAAAGAGGTCCCTTGTAGCAGATCTGCCCAGTACAGTACATCATCTGATTTCTTGACTGCTGCTTCCATTGGTGTTGATTGTGGAACCAAGTAATAGAAAATCTTTCACAACTTCAGTCTTCTCTCCATTTATCATGAGGCTGCTTATTGGTCCAGTTATGAGGACTTTTTATTTTCTTTATGTTGATGTATAATCTGCTGCAAAAGACCTCTTTGAAATGTTAAAGAGAAAAGATGTCACTTTGAAGACTAAAGTGCACGTGACTCAAGTCATGGTACTTTCAGCTGCCTCATACTTATGTGAAAGCTGGACAATGAATAAGGAAGACTGCAGAAGAATTGATGCATTTGAATTATGGTACTGGCAAATAATATTGAATATACCATGGACTTCCAGAAGAATGAATAAATCTGTCTTGGAAGAAGCACAGGCAGAATGTTCCTTAGAAGTGAGAATGGCCAGACTTCATCTCTAGTACTTTGATCACATTATTGATATCTAATGTACAAAACAGCCTTAGAAAGAGCACTTGGACCCAGAGGCACAAAGCCAGACACCAAAAATACAGTCTGAGATAATCCAGGGTGGCCAGCCTTGAGAGAAAAACAGAATCCATCTGGTGTTGATAACCTTCCAGAGCTAAGATCTTGATAAGGGTCATAGTCATCACTATGGACTTCTCTTTGTCCTTCACATGGGTTAAAGAGACCCAGTCATTGGAAATGCAATGTGTATACATAATCATAAATTCTAGCTCAATGTATATTAACTCTATTTGCCCACTGAAGGTGGGCAGACTTTTGGAGTATATGAAACCCTAACCTCACTTAGGGGTAAGTTATCAAACCCTTCTCTCCTTTCTTGGTGTGACTGAATTGGTTCTGCATCACTCCGGGCACCGGCCCACAGTTTTGGGTAACATTATCAGAAGGAATCCATCCCTGGAGAGGGATATCATGCTTGGTAAAGTAGAGGGTCCATGACAAATGGGAAGATCCTAAAAAAAATAGATTGACAAAGGGGCTGCAACAGTGGGGTCAGGTATGGCAACGATTGTGGGGATCCACAGGATGGAGCAGTGTTTTGTTCTGTTTTACAGAGGGTCGCTATGAGTTGGAACCAACTCGATGGCACCTAACACCACCACCACCACCAGGGTAGAAGAGAGAGAGAAAGGAGGGGTTAACAGTGATGGAAATATTACATTGACTAAAGGTAGGGTCACACAGCTGATTATTGTAATTGCCATCAGTAAGTCATACATCTGTAAAAGTTGAACTTATGAAATGCAGATGACACAATTTGTTGAAAATGATGACTGGAAGCACTTACTAAGAAACATCAAAGACTACAACCTTCAGTATGCTTTAACACAAAGAAAATACAAATTCTCACAACTGGACCATTAAGCAACATCATGATAAATGGAGAAGAGGCTGAAGTTGTCAAGGGTTTTATTTTACTTGGGTCCACAATCAACACCCATGGAATTAGCAGTCAAGAGATGAAACGACGTTGCATTGGACAAATCTACTACAAAAGACCTCTTTAAAGTGTTCAAAAGCAAAGATAGCACTTTGAGGACTAAGGCGTGCCTGACACAACATAAGCCATGATGGTTTCAGTTGCCTCACATGCAAAAACTGGATAATGAATCAGGAGCACTGAAGAATAACTGATGCGTTTGAATTATGGTGTTGACGAATAATATTGGATGTGCCATGGACTGCCAGAAGAACGAATGAATCAGAATGCAACCGGTCCAACCAGAGTGCTCCTTAGAAGTGAGGGTGGTGAGACGTCCTCTCACATGTTATCAGGGGGACCAGTCCCTGGAGAAAGACATCATGCTTGATATAGTAGAGGGTTAACAAAAAAGAGGAAGGCCCTCAAGGAGACAGTGGGTGCAACAATGGGCTCAAACACCACAACAATTATGAGGGTGGTACAGGACTGAGCGGTGTTTCATTTTGTTATGCGTAGGGTTGCTATGCATCAGAACTGAGTTGACCGCACTGAACAACAATAGCAAAATGGACTCCAGGCTTCCTGGGTCCATGGAGCGTATATGAACCCCTGAAACGATTACCCTCAGATAATTGTAAATCCTAACCCAAAAATGTCCCCTAAAGTAATCTTAAAACCAAACAATAGTTTCACTTAAGGAGTAAAATCATCTGCCTTGAGCATTATGCTTGTGGTGTAGTGAATTACTTAATATGGCTCATGTACCCATAGTCTTTGTAACTCTCACCAAATGACTGGGTGGACTATTCAGATGTGAGGAGCTTCAATCCAAGGGGATTGAATAACTTGCTAATGATGTAAATAAGGTGCACAGCACTACTATGGGGGTAGCACTATACAAATAAGGTGTATGGAACACTAACATGAGAATTGGTCAGTTTTACTTTCCTGCTAGGCTTGAAATGCGCCATCCCAGAGGTGGAAAGATCAGGGGAATCTCACTACCATCAGGAAAAAAAAGCCAGGAGTGGGGTGCATCCATTGTACCCAGGATTCCTGTGCTGAACCTCTTTGATCCAGGAGACAACTTTGACACTGGTGGTATTGAGAGATAACAAGGAGCAGTGGCAGAGAATGGCAGCAGCAGAATGAGAAGACCTGTCAGGAGACAGTGTGGTGGGTTTCTGGACCCATGGCATGAGAAAGCTGGGCACCTTTAGGTAGGAGGCTTGCTGTGGAGTGTGGTGCCTCCGAGCACCTAGTGGAGCTAGATTTGCTAACTCGTGTAGAGCTGAGCACCTTCAGGCTGAGGCCTACTGATGGAGTGAGGTGCCTCTTGCCACTTACTGCAGAGTTAAAATAGCTTTCTGACACTTGCCTGAGCACAGCAGAGGCCAAGGGTCCATGAGGATGAGAAGTCGAGAGCCAGAGAGACCTTACTGGAGCGCAGTAGTAGTGGCTGTCCTAATCAAAGAACTGTGTCCTGAGTCATTTCTGATCCTGAATTGTAACTTGTTATGTCCCTAATAAACCCCATAATGATGAGTATTGTCTGTGAGTTCTGTGTGGCTATTGTAATGAATTATTAAACCCACCAGAGAAGTAGGGAGTGCCACAGGAGGAAGGTTAGTGTCAGAATTGGTGAAAATAAGTTCAAGAGTGGAGGCATATCTGACCTTCACCTCAGAGGAATCATCAGTCTTGGGCTGTTGATGTTGATCTTGGTCCTCCTCCCCCACTGAGAAGGTAGAGGTCAGATGACAATGCCCCTATGCCATTTCTATAGTTTGACATCAGTAGTGAGATTCGTTGCCATGGCACCAGACTCATGGAAACATCTTTTTTTTCCCCCTTTATTATTATTTTTTAAATTTATTATTATTGCTTTATTTAAGCAGTGTTCCACCCTCCTCTCCCACCCCTGATAACCAACAAAGTTTCCTTACATATATAAACCTTTCCTTTCCTTTTAAAAATAATGAACTCACTGATCTGCACTGAACACTTTCCCTTGTTACCCTCCTGAGGGGGACCGGGTCTCCGGGAGCAAGGTAAGCACGGGCGTAGCACAGAGTAGCAGGCCGGAAGAGCAGGAGAAAGGGGTAAAACCCAGTCACTAGTGCT
>NW_006921831.1:5221900-5225959 GCF_000298275.1 Orycteropus afer afer
TAATGTCCTCCAAGTTCATCCATGTTATGTGGTGTTTGGAAGATTCTACATTATTCTTTAGTGTTGCATAGTATTCCATTGTGTGTATGTACCATAGTTTGGTTATCCATTCTTCTGTTGATGGTCACCCAGGTTGTTTCCATCTTTTTGCTATTGTAAATAGTGCTGTGATGAACATGGGTGTGCATACATCTATTCTTGTCCTGGCTCTCACTTCTTCAGGATATATACCTAGTAATGGAATTGCTGGATCAAATGGTATTTCTAATTCCAACTTTTTAAGGAATTGCCATACCGCTTTCCACAGTGATTGTATCATTTGATAGTTCCAACAGCAGTGTATGAGAGTCCCAATCTCTCCACATCCTTGCCAGAATTTATTTTCTGTCTTGTTGAACTTTGCTGTTAGTGCTGGGGTGAGATGGTATCTTGTTGTTTTGATTTGCATCTCTTTAATGGCCAATGATCATGAACATTTCTTCGTGTGTTTGTTGGCCGCCTGAATATCCTCTTTGGTGAAGTGTCTATTCATGTCTTCTGCCCATTTTTGAATTAGATTGTCTTTTTGTTGTTGAGGTATTGAAGTTTTCTATAAATTTTAGAAATAAGTCCCTTGTCAGATGTGTGGTTGCCAAATATTTTTTCCCAATCTGTAGGTTCTCTTTTTACTCTTTTGGAGAAGTCTTTTGAAGCACCAAAAATTTTAATTTTTAGAAGGTCCCAATCATTTAGTTTCTCTTCTGCTGTTTGTGCATTTGGGTTATGCTTGATAGTCTATTTATGCCATATATTAGGGTTCCTGCATTTGGCCCTAGTTTTTACTCGAGGAACTTTATGGTTTTAGGTTTCACATTTTAAGTATTTGATCCATCTGAAGTTAATTTTTGTGTATGGTGTGAGGTATGGATCTTGTTTCATTTTTCTGCAAATGGGTATCATGTTTATCCAGAACCATTTGTTAAAGAAACCATCTCTTCTCCATTTGATGGACTTCAGCCCTTTGTCAAAAATTAGCTGACCATAGGTCAATGGATCTATTTCTGGGTTCTCAATTCTGTTCCACTGGTCTATATGTCTGTCGTTGTACCAATACCAGGCAGTTTTGACTACTGTGGCTGTATAGTAGGTTTTGAGATCTGGCAGTGTGAGACCTCCTACTTTGTTCTTCTTCAACAGTGCTTTGCCTATCCGAGGTCTCTCTCCTTTCTATATAAAATTAGTAAAGAATGTTGATGAGATCTGGATTGGGATTGCATTGAATGTATAGATTGCTTTGGGCAGTATTGACATTTTCACAATGTTTAATCTTCCTATCCATGAGCATGGTATGTTATTCCATTTAGGTAGATCTCTTATGGCTTCTTGAGGTAGTGTTTTGTAGTTTTCTTTGTACAGGTCTTTTGTGAGCTCTGGTAGCGTAGTGGCTAAGGCACTTGACTGCTAACCAGAAGGCTGGCGGTTCAAACCTGCCAGCCACTCCTCGGAAGGAAGGTTGGGCAATCCTACTTCTGTAGTGATACTGCCTCGGAAACCCAAAGAGGGGTCGCTATGAGTCAGGGCTGACTCAACGGCACATAACAACAACGACAACAACAGTGAGATTTATTCCCAAGTATTTAATTTTTGATAGCTATTGTAAATGGTATTGATTTCCTTATTTCCTTTTCAGCAGTCTCTTTGCTGGTGTAGAGCAATCTAACAGATTTTTATATGTTGATCTTGTATCCTGCCACGATGCTAAATCTCTCACTTAGTTCCAGTAGGTTTTTTTTTTTTTTTTTATGCTGAGTCTCTTGCGTTTTTTAGGTATAGGATCATATCATCAGCAAATAAGGATAGTTTGACTTTTTCCTTACCAATTTGAATGCCTTTGATTTCCCTTTCCTGCCTTATTGCCCTGGATAGGGCTTCCAATAGAGTGTTGAATAGAAGTGGTGATAGAGGGCATCCTTGTCTGGTTCCTGTTCATGAGGGGAATAGTTTCATTCTCTCTCCATTGAGAATAATGTTGGCTGTTGGTTTTGCATAAATGCCCTTTATTATGTTGAAGAATTTTCCTCCAATTCTTACTTTGCTGAGAGTTGTTTTTTTAAAATCAGGAATGGGTGTGGGATTTTATCAAATGCCTTTTCTGTACCAATTGATGTGATCATGTGGTTCTTTCCCTTTGTTTTATTTATGTGATGGATGATGTTGATTTTCTTATGTTGAACCATCCTTGTGTAACTGATATGAACCCCACTTGGTCATAATGAATTATTATTATTTTTTGATATGTTGTTGGAGTCTATTGGCTAGGATTTTGTTGAAGATTTTTGCATCTATATTCATGAGGGATATTGCTCTGTAGTTTTCCTTTTTAGTGAAGTCTTTGCCTGGTTTTGGTATCAAGGTTATGCTTGATTCATAAAATGAATTTGGGAGGATTCCATCCTTTTCTGTGTTCTGGAATAGTTTGAGTAGGATTGGTGTCAGTTCTTCTCTGAACTTTTGGTAGAATTTTCCAGTGAAACTGTCTGGGCCAGGATTTTGTTGTTGTTGTTAATTTTTTTATGACCTGTTCAATTTCTTCTTTTGTTATAGATCTGTTCAACTTTTCCACCTCAGTCTGTGTTAGTTTAGGTGAATAGTATTTTTCTAGGAATCTGTCCATTTCTTCCAGATTTTCAAATTTATTGGAGTAGAAATGGAAACATGATACTTTTTAAGAGAAAACATGAAGGAACATTGGAAGTAAAACTTTTGATTCTTAGTTTCTTACTTTGTTTTTCACCTGTATTTGGCTGAAAGGAAAGGAGATGTTATGCTGAAGCTAAGGCAAGAAAAGCCACAACTGTGATGGGTTTGGACAAAAGCCAGGCCAGTTAAATGAGATGACTGATAGGGGGCCAGGGTCTACTGATTCTACCCGCCACAGGCCAAGGCCAGGTGTGTATGAATGGGAAGATAACCAAGGGGTGGAGAAGAGACTATGAAACTGGAATGTTTTAAGAAGGGTTATGTATTTAGGGTTCTGTGTTTATGTGAATGTACTATGATATTGAATGTTTCTCCTACCTAGTGTAAAATAGATCTAAATGTATGACAGAAATAAATATTGGTTATTATATAGAGTGTGTGACTCTGTCTTCAGCCAATATTTGTTGGATATGCAAAAAGGGGAAGTAGAGTTTACTTGGAAGCAACACAGGCTTTGTTTGAAGCCAGTAGCCCTGTGTATAGAGCATTGGGTGCTGTGGTTGAAAACCTGAGCCCTGTTTAGGAAATTTGAGTGTGAAAAGACATGTGAACCAACCCAGGATTGCTGAGAGAACAGAAGATTTGTATTTGAAGGAAGGAACTACAAGGGGGGTGGGGAGGAAGAAAGACTGTTTGGCTTTTTGAATTTTGAGTAAGTAGTTTGCTGTTGGATACATAAAGGCAGGACAAGTCAGAATTCATCAGAAGAACCCTCTTCTAGGACTGAAAGTTGAAGGGAGCTGGCAAGTAGACATCCTGGATGTGCTTGCTTGTGAAGATCATCTGAGTCCAATCAATGAGTGGAAGTAGGGGGAGATGCAGCAATGAAGATATGGGCTGAGTTTGCACATGTTCCATTGGCATCCATTGACCTAGCCCATGGAGGCTAAGGATGAGAAAGATGGCTGCTTTGTGTGTGGACTCCCAAGCTTATGGCTGGTACCCATTGACCTAGCTTGAATGGCTGTGGATGAGCTGACCAGAACCCAAGCGAATGAAGAGAAAGATGTTTGACACCATGGGCTGGTGGGAATTATTGCAATATAATGATTTACTCTGGCCTGGACTTTGCTTATGGATGCAGATGCTTGAAGTTCCAACTGAGACACAAGATTCTTCTGATCAAGGAACACGACTGTCTCAGAGTTCTGGTCTGATGGGGATGGGAAATTTAAACATTCAGTCTATTAGGGTGACTGTCTCAGAGTTGCTGGTCTGATGGGGGTGGGAAATTGAAACGTTCAGTCTATTAGGGTGGCTGTCTCAGAGTACTGGTCTGATGGGGATGGGAAATTGAAACGTTCAGTCTATTAGGGTGGC
>NW_006921831.1:5226059-5237435 GCF_000298275.1 Orycteropus afer afer
GATGGGAAATTGAAACGTTCAGTCTATTAGGGTGGCTGTCTCAGAGTACTGGTCTGATGGGGATGGGAAATTGAAACGTTCAGTCTATTAGGGTGACTGTCTCAGAGTGCTGGCTTGATGGGGATGGGAAATTGAAACGTTCAGTCTATTAGGGTGGCTGTCTCAGAGTACTGGTTTGATGGAGATGGGAAATTGAAACGTTCAGTCTATTAGAATGACTGTCTCAGAGTACTGGTCTGATGGGGATGGGAAATTTAAACATTCAGTCTATTAGGGTGGCCGGCTTACACATTTTCATGGATGTGCTTACACTTAAAATGATTGAGGATGGAAGTTAATTCTTCAAGAATGAAAGGGCCAATGGCTAGAAGAGCCGGGAGGTGGCCTGTGGTGCAGTGAATTATGTAATATGGCCCTTCTAGCCAGTCTTTGTAACTGTCACCAAATAACTGAGTGGGACTATGCAAATGTGAGATGCTTGTGGCCCACTAAAGGGATTGGACAGCTTGCTAATAATGCAAATAAGGTGCATGGTACCCTTGTGGGGGTGAGACCATGCAAATAAGGTGTATGGAAACTTAACTTGCAGATTGGTCAGTTTTGCCATCCCGGTAGGCTTAAAATGGGCCATCCCAGAGGTGGAAGGGGGATTTCACCACCACAAAGGAGGAGGAGCCAGGAGTGGACCATGTCTTTTGGACCTGAGATCCCTGTGCTGAACCTCCTCAACCCGGGAGACAGAGAGCTCTGAGACTGGAGATGGTGAGAGATGACAAGAAGCAGTGGCAGAAAAATGCCAGCAGCAGAACCAGAAAGCTTGGCAGGATGCCTGGCAGGACACCCAGCAGGAGATAGCTTGTGGGCTTCCAGACCTACTGAGTAAGAAAGCTGAGCACCTTTGGGCAGGAGGCTTATTGGTAGAGTGCCTCTGGGAACTTATCTGCAGAGCTAAAAGAGCTTTGTAACACTTGCTCAATCAGGGCAGAGGCCAAGGAGCCACAAAGCTGAAAGGACAAGAACCAGAGAGAGACCTGTCTTCAGGTACAGCTGAGAAGAGGCTGTCCTGATTGAAGAACTGTATTCTGAGTCTTTTCTGATCCTGAATTGTAACCTGTTACTTCCCTAATAAACCCCATAATTGTGAGTACTGTGAGTTCTTTGTGGCCATTGCAATGAATTAGCAAACCCAGCAGAGCATTAGAGAGTGCCATGGGAGGGATGGATGGTGTCAGAGTTGGTGAAAATGTTGGGTGGAAGCATGTCTGACTTTCGCCTCTTAGGAAACAGCCTTAGGGTGTTATTTTTTATTCCCTCCTGCCCCCTCCTGAAGTTAGAGAAGCTCAGATGCCTGCACCATGCCATTTTTTTCCCTTAATTTTTGTGATTTGGGTGAAAGTTTACAGAGCAAATTCATTTTCCATACAGCTGTTCATACACATTTCATTTCATGACACTGACTGCGATTCCCCACAGTGTACCAGCTCTCTTCCCACTTCTTCCCGGTAGTTACCTCTTCCCTGTGACTTACTTTCCTATGCATTCCTGTCCCCTGAGCTATCTCCCTGTGCAAACTGCCCTTCTGTTCTTCCACGATCAATCATTCTAAGAGATGTGTCTACCTGATATAAATGTTCACCCCATATGCCTGTCTGTTATTTGGCTGGAAGCCATAGAAGTGAGTCCAATTCTAGACCTGATGGTAACCAGGGGTCATAGTGTTGTAGATCTCACCAGGCTCTATCACACCAGTAAACCTGGTCTTTTTTTTTTTTTTTTATGGTTTTTAGTTTTGTTCCACATTGTTCTCACACTCTATCCAGGATCTCTTGCACTGATCCCTTTCTGAGTGGTTGACAGTTGTAGTGGGCACCATCTAGTTATTCTGGTCTCATAGTCATATAGGTTGAGATTCACATCGTCCACTAGTCACTTGAACTGTTTCCATGCGCCTTTGGTTTTCTTCATTCTTCTTTGCTCTAGATGAGGAGAGACGCATTGTTGCATCTAGATGCCGTTTTGCAAGCTTTTAAGATCCTACTGGCTACTCACCAAAGTAGGATGTAGAACAATGTTTTTTGTGTAGTGTGTTAAGCTAATTGAGCTTGATGTCCCCTGCAACCATGGTCCTGAGCCCACAGATCCAACTACTTGCTCCTTCAGGGTGGTTGGCTGTGGTTGAGAAGTTATATCTTTTTTGCTATACCATTTTTACATTTTTACAACGCTCTTTTAAGAATTATCTATTGGGATCAAATTGACAACAACAACTCAAAAGTTTCAATAAAAACCTTAGGGGTCAATGAGTTTATGTTAATGAGGGAGGGAACAACTCAGAAAGGAGGATTAGGGTGGTTGCACAACTCAAAGAATGTAAACAATGTCACCAAATGTGGAAACTCTGTGTTTTGCTGTGTATATTCTCAACACCAAATAAATAAATAAATAAATAAAATTATTTTTTTAGAAAAGGAAGAAGTGACCATGCAGTCTTCTTTTCTCTGGCCCTTGGCCCAAAGACTGGCCCCTCTCCCCTTCTCCCCAGGTCACCACCATCATCTGGAACCATGTCTCCTCTGATTTTCATGGGTGTGTACAGGACAGTGGCACCAGCTCATGACTTGGCCTCTGACGCTTCTTCACTCAGATGCTGAGGCAGCAGCCCCTCTGAGGCTGAGAGGCTTAAGTGGGTCCCTGTGACACCCAGCCTGGCACAGTCGGGGCCCTGCACACCTGCGGGGCACGGCCTCACAGGTGCACCTGACAGTGCTGCCACTGGGGCCCTCACAGCCTCCTTGCCCCTCCCCCAAGGCTTTGAGGCCAATTGCAGATTATAGGCCTGCCTTGTGTCTGAGTGGCCTCGCCTGCCACATGCCTGGCCCAGCTCCTTCCTCTAACACTCTTGGCTTTCACCCTGCACTGGTCCATCCAGAGAACCTCTCCCAGACCCAGCCTGAGGCCACTTCCCCTGCTCACCTCCATGCTCTGTGCCACCAGGGAGAGAGATCACCGAAGCTTCAGTTTCTTAAACCAGCAGAGATTCTTTATTCCGTCTCAAGGAGTCTGTGGTTGGGATTTCAGACAGGCTGATGGGGCAGCAGGCTCTGCTCTGGGATGTCTCCAGCCCAGGCTGGAGACACAGAGGCGGGGGCTACAACCTCCTGAAAGTTGGTGGTGGTGAGAGCCGGGGCCCAGCGTGGCTGCCATTCCTGGGAGTCTGCACACAGCTCTGCCGTGTGCTGGGCTTCCTCACAGCATGGTGGCTGCTATGAGAGCAAGCAGAGAGAGAGAGAGAGACAGTGACAGAAGGACAAGCAGAAAGACAGACTCAGAGGCAGACAGGCAGGCAAACAGAGGGCCAGGCAAAAGCCACCTTCTTGCTATGAGCTGGCCTCCAGCCCTCACTGATGGGGTGGGCACAGGCTCCAGTCCTGCATCAAGTGGATGGACACAGGCTCTGACTTTCAGTGGGAGCCATGTCAGTTACTTGTGAGAGGATTCGTGGGGAGGGTGAATGTGCAAGTGTGGCCATCACTGCAAGGGAGGCAGGGTCCAGCAGTGTCAGGACGATGGGCAAGTGTATGAGGCCCCTGCTTAGACTGTTCCCTCAGATCCCATCCCCATCCACCCCCAAAACAAACCCATTTCTAATGGATCAGTGATTTATTAAATATTGGGCAAGGCAGAAAACAAGATTAGCAAATGGGAGAAGTAGTATAGAAAAAATAGAACTGGTCACAACTGTCCATGCTCTGGGCCTACAAGCCTGGTGGCTGCAGCTGGCAGGTAAGGGCCCTGGCAGCAGCAGGTGTATTTGTTGTTGTGGGAACATGATGAGGCTGAGGCTGGGGGGTCGGCTACTCCACGTCCACCACCAGGGGCGTCATGTAGTCTGAGTGCTTGATGCCAAAGGTGACCACAGGTGCACAGGGCCTAGTCAACGTCACCTGGGGGATGGGGATGTGAGAGGAGTCCCTGCCTGCCTACACTGTCTGGGAGCTTGCTGACCCTCCTTAACCAGTACCCTGCAGGTACGTTGAACAGAGCCTGGTGGGCAGGGAATGCTCAAGGTGTCCATTCTCACCAGCTTTCAGCCGCTTAGGGTGGTTGACTACTGGGAGGGCAGGTTTGGGCTGGGGCTGGACACATATGGGCCCTGAGGGTCTCTGCAACCCTCTCCCTGCCCCTCACTTCCCAGGCCACTGAACCATGGGGCTCAAGCTCTGCTGTGGGCCCCACCTAGGTCTCCTGGGTCCCTCTAGGCCACGTCTTCTACCACCCCTCCAAGGCTGTAACTCCTTTTTCACCTCAACCCCTTATCCCCTCTGGACTGTGACCCTTCCCCCATCCCTTTTGGCTATGATCTTGTCCCCTGCCCTGCTGCTTTGGAGCTATGTTCGTCTCAGACCTTCTCTGGGCTATGGGCTCCTGGTCCTGGCTTTAGGGTCTTGTCCCCTGGAGGCTCCACACGGGCGGCCATGGTGTACTGTGGTGCTTTCAACTTGGTCAACTGCACGTCAGTCTGGCGGTAGGCAGCAGGACCTGGGGTCTAGTGGGGAGGGCAGCTTAGACTGTGGATGCCAGGCCCTGGTCTATGAGGTGCCCTTGTAGGCTGATGCCAATGGCAGGCGCTCCCACCCTGCTGGGAGGCAGGGGTCTGCAACATCACCAGACTGCTTGTGGCCCACTCTGGCAAAGACTCCCAGAGTGGGTCCTGACCCCCAGAGTGTGCCCACCCTGAAACTGTTCTTCTCCTGGGGTGGGGAACGTATAGGACACGTCCCTCCTCAAGGAACCTAAGCCTATGTCTCATCACTCCTGCCCTCGCCTTGTAGGGTCATACCTGTCTCTTCTCAGTTGCTCTTCCTTCCAGGGCCACCCTGTTCCCAACCAGCATTCTCCTCAGGGGTCACCACCCCCCTCATTGGCATTGGGTCCCTCTGCCTCTGTGGTCAACCTGTTGCTTTCTCCTTACCTGGACAGAGCTTTCAGTAGGGCAGGGGCTTTGCTTACTGTGAACCCCCAGCTCGAGTTGGTGCTGGCACATGGCGGGTACTGGGAGGTTGAGGGGCCAAGGGGTATGAGGGGGACTGAGGGAGCTGAGGAGTCCTTGGCATACTGAGAAGGTCTGAGGGAGCCTAGGAATCTGAGGGGGGCCTAGGCGTCCTCAGGAACCTGAGGGGGCAGAAGGGGGGCGCTTCGGGAGAGGGGGATGGGCCCAGAGAGATCCCACCTCACCCTCAGGCTTCCTGGCTGTGGGAGCACTGGGCAATGGCTATCTGGAGACAGGCAGTGTCAACCCTAACCCTCCCCCTCCCCCATGACACTCGCCTTGTGCAGGTCGTCCCTGAAGCTGCCCAGCTTGCTGCGGCCCTTGATGGAGAAGGAGGGCTGGGAGGTCTTACCCACCGTGCGTGCCCCCATCTCCACAGGCAGCACGTATGCTGCAGGGCCTGGTGGACAGAGCAGTCCTCAGCCAGCAGCACCAGCCTTGGGCCACAGCCCCCCTCTGCTGGTCCCTCCCTGCCCCCACCACTAGTGACTGCCCCACCATGTCTCCAAAGGTCTCTCCCTGAGCGCCCCTGACGACAGAGGCCCAGCACCAGAGGACTGAAGCAGGCACCTGGGGTGCTGTCCACCCGGAATGTCTTGGTCCGGGCTGAGATGGAATGGCTGGGCGCTGAGTCAAACACGTACTTGGTGGATTTCTCTGGGAAGTAATCGCCTGGGGGAAGCACGGGTGTCAGAGGTGCTAGGTGGGGGCAGACGGGGGGTGGACACCTGACACTCCAGGTGGGCGTCCAGGCCCAGTGCAGAGGTGATGGGCATGGACTCAGGGCAGAGGGCAGAGCAGTAGTCCAAAGAAGGAGAGGGTGCCTGAACAGGTGGGGAAGGAGGCCCCAGGTATCTCTGAGGCCCCAAGAGGGACTGGGACAGGTTGAGGCTGGGCCACCTCCTGCCAGGCTCACCAGGGCCTGGAGTCAGTGTGGTCTTGGTGTGGTAGCGCCCCAGGATGGAGTAGGCGGGGCCAATGTCCTTGCCCGTCCTCAGTATCTTGGGGTTCACGCTGTAGCGGGGCCCTGGGGAGCAGTTCTCTGCCAGGAGCATGGGAGCCCCCCGGAAGCTGTAGGCCGGCGCACGCAGCTTGGTGGGGGTATGCTTCATGAAGCCTGTGAGGTGGCAGCCTCAGCCCAGAGCCGACAGGTGTCTCCCCTCCCTACCCTCCTCACTCCTCACCCGTCCTCCATGGTCTGTCCCCCCTTCTCCCCACTCACCCCCAAGACTTCCCCAGCTCCCCCTAGCCTCCCACCCCTCACTGGCCCCCTCTTAGCCCGCAGGCTCCTACCCGTGGTTGGTGGGATCAGGTACTTGGGTCCAGGACCGCTGTAGAGGGCCATGATGGGCCCCCGGGGGCGGTGGGGCCGCCAGGTGCCCACCCATACCTCCTCTGCCATGGCCGGCTCTGTCTGAGGAGAGGCAGCAGCTCACTTGGTGCTCGTTCAGCTCCCCTCGCCACCTGGCCTTACCCCTCAGCCGGAGATGGGGAGCAGTGGGAGTTGGTTCTTGGCACAGCGAGGCTGAAATGAGGAGCTCAGACCACCACGTACTGCCCAGATGTGTTTACTCCCTTCAGGAGCTCCAGGAGGCTAAGGGAGGGGCCCCTGGGGCTTCATAGCAGCGGGGGCCTCACCTCTCCAAACAGAGCAACCTAGGCTTAGTGGGGGTCCTGACCCCCTGACCTTGGTACCCACACCAGGAGCATGGAGGGGAGGGATTCTCTCTTTCCCCAGCTGCAAGAACTGGGAAGGACCACCGAGCTCTAGAATGGGCTCTTTGGGTACAAGTTCTAGATCTCCGTGTCTGTGACAGGACAATGGCTGCAGGGCCATGGGCCTCTAGGAAGGCTCCAGCCACCTGTGCTCCAGGCCTTCCCAGCTCCTCTGTGGTGCGTGAGAAAAGGGGCTGGAACAGGACAGTGAGGGTGGCACCCAGAGCCCAGGGTCCTCAGCACCTCCTCCAGAGAGCCTTCATGGCCAGGGTCTGAGCTGCTTGTTAAGGGGCAGGAACAGGTAGGAGGTGCTGACCATGCAAGACCCAGCTTGGGTTCCTTTTCAACCCTGCTCCCCTCCCTCAACCAGCTGAGCACTCCTCAGAGGTCCTCCCTGTTGGTAGCTCTTTTGCCAGACTCTCTCCTGGGGGCTTTGGGTAGTGGCTCGCTCCCAGCCTTGGTGTGGACCTGGTCACTGTGTGAATTTATTGTGCTCTCATCTGTAGTAACAGTGATGCTACTCACGGGCAAATGGGGCATGGCCTATCTGCAGATGACTCTGCTCACTGGGGTTCTCTGTACCCCGCTCCTGCCCCCCAGTGGTGGCCTTGCTGGCCTGCTCATCTGCCCAGCCCGCTGTGCACCTGTGCATGTGACCTTCTGTTTGTGAGTCTGCTCACGTGGGTGACTCCCGAGGGGGAGAGATGGAGCCAGAGCCTGAGCTGTGGGAGGTTTTATTGATGAAGCAACTTGAGGACATATTTGCATGAGGGGAGGGGGTCAGGGCTGTGTGGCTGTGGCTGCGGCTGCTTGGGGCTGTTGGCCGTCTGCTCAGGCGCCATCTTCACTGCCCAGCACTTGAACCTAGAATGGAGACGTGTCTGTTACCTGGTGACCAGTAACAGAGCCATGCTAGGGAACATACCTTCCAGACACCTTCCAGACAGTACCCTGCCAGCCATCTGGAGAAGTGGTGTGTGTGTGTTTGTGCAAATGTGTGCACGTGTGTGTACACATGCATGTATCTCTGTTGTGTGTGTGTGAGCACACATGCCAGTGTTTATATGTGGGGCCTACGGCTGCAAGAGTAATGGGTCTGGGCTCGACAGGATGAAGAGTGCTCTGTGGGACCGTGAGGTCTTGCATGTCCTCCTCTGCTGGCTGGGGCAGTTCAAGGTCTGGGGGGCTGTGGGGGTACAGGGGCAGACCCTCGGGGGACAAGGTGGCAGGACCCCAGCCTCACCAGTAGCTTGACCAGCTCTGCCTTGTGCACAGGCTGCAGACCATCAATACAGGACTTGAGCTCGCCCAGCGCTGCCTTGGCATCCTCATTGACGTCATACTTGCCCAGAGGCCCCTCGTAGAGCTCCTCTGGGGACCCCACCAGCAGTGTTTGTAGGAAGTCCATAAAAAATTCATTGTTGTCCTCCCCTTCGGCCAGCCCTGTCACGGGTGAGAGATGCCAAAGACCCCGACTGGTCCTGGTGCTGCAACCTCAGTGGTCTCCCGACCTCCCCCACAATACCCACCTTTCCTCAACTGGATGTCCCCCCTGATTCATCTCACCTGCCCACAGACCTCTCCCCATCCCCTTCCCCTCCTGGGCCCCTGAAGTAGCTGGGGAAGGAAAGTCGAGGCATGGCTGAATCTGGAATCTCTCCTGACCCAGGTGGTCTGACCTGGAACTGGAGGGCATTGTTAGGCTGGGCTGGGGCTGGTCAGTGCTGTCCAGGTGTGGACTGGGTTGGCAGAGACCCTGGGCCCAGGACAACGGTGTGTCTGTGCTCAGTCTCTGATGGGATGGCAAGGTGTTGTGGAAAACCAAGGGTGCCTGACACCTGGCTTCCAGCTTCCCAGCCCCCTTTCCACATACATGGAATGTGCTGGAAGCACCGTGTCTGCCCACCGTGGCACAGACTCACCGCAGACGCAGATCAAGGTGAGGGCTGCCAGCAGGAAGGCAGTGCTGACCTTCATGGTGGGAGGCGGTGGCTATGGAGCTACCTCACCTGGGATCCAGGGTTTTATGCCTCAGCAGGTGGCACCTGTCCCGGTTGGCTGGTCGCCCTGCCCCACCCCACTCCACCCTCCAGCACCTGCAGGTGAGGACAGGTGAGGCAGCCAAGGGCACTGTCCTCACCCCCGGCTTCCCAGGCCCTCCCTGTGTGGTGGTCAGTGGGTGAAGATGAGCTTAGGGTTGGATTGGGGGTGGCCTCGAGGTCAGTGGGTAGGCTTGAGGATCTGGGGTGGGCGTGAGCGGGTGAGTGTGGGAGGTTCACTCCAGGGTCTGTATAACACGGGAGCTAGAGGCTGAGGGTGCAGTTCTGGGGGTGGGGTTTTGGACTCTGAGCCCAGGCCTAGAGGCACTCCATGAGGCTGTGGGACATCTGGGGTCAGACGAGGTGGGTGCTGGGTGGCAGGTGAGAAGCTTGGAGTGGGCACCACATCCAGGGCACGGAAGGCAGCCTCAGAGGCCAAGGCCAGCTGTGGGACTGGCAGTGGGGCCTGACCGTTTCTGCCATGGAGGCCAGGAGTAATCCCCCTACTGTGTCACAGCAGGAAATGAGGCAGGGGCCACTTTATAGCATAGTGGCTAAGGCACTTGACTGCTAACCAGACGGCTGGCGGTTCAAACCCACCAGCCACTCCTCGGAAGGAAGGTTGGGCAATCCTACTTCCGTAGTGATACTGCCTTGGAAACCCAAGGAGGGGTCGCTACGAGTCAGGGCTGACTCGACGGCACATAACAACAACAACAACAACCACAGGGAAGAGCCTTTTCAGTCTAAGATCCTGGGAGACACCACAGTGCCATTTATGATAGTGATAGGAGGCCGAAACTCCTAGCTCCCAAAAACAAACCACCTCAAGAGCTGCCATTGCTGGGGTTGCCATAGTTCTCCTGCAGCCCTGCCTCTTCCTCCTGCCCCTGCTGCCACCTGGTGGCTGATGGTGTACCACAGGCCCCGAAAATCTCCCCCTCCCATCATTCTCATCACCTTCACCTCCCCCAGCTCCCATTGCCAGGCTCCTCATGAGCACCTCTGGACAGTGGTCCTTGCCACACAGACCCCGGCCTCTCACTCACATGAAACAGAGTGCAAAGATGATGTGAGCTGCTTACATACACAGCCTCACAGGGACCTCATAGGACATAGCGAAGTAAGTGCCCCATAGGGAATTCCAGGGTGTAATCTTTACAGGAGTAGACCACCAGGGCCTCTCATGCACAAAGCAGCTGGCGCACTGGGATCACCAGCCAAGTGCTTACCCACTGCATCTCCAGGGCTGTTTTGCCCATTCAGCTTATTCCCACTCACGGTGACCCCACGCGCATCAGCAGAACTGTGCTGCATAAAGTTTAACGGCCATGACATTTCAAAAGTCAATTGCCAGGCCTTTCAGAAGAGGTGCCTTCCAACCTTTCACTTTGCAACCAGGTGCCTAACCATGTGTGCCACCCAGGGGCTCCAAAGCAGAAACACAGACTTTAGTTAATGATCTGGTAGAATTTTCAAATCACCCTTGGTCCAAACAAGCCTATGAGGCAGGTACTTCAGAGGCCACCATTTTACAGATGAGGAAATGAAAGTGCAGTCACGTTTACTTACACATCTGAGATCGCAGTGTTGGTGCAGTAGAGTCTACCCCCCAGAGGCTCACGTGCTCATTGACATTTACACGTGTTTCCAAAGCTCAGGCTGTGTCCACCGAGGTGCAGCTGATAATGAAAACCTTTGTCCTCTGCTGTGCTAAAGTGTTTGCAGCTCTGAGACCCTGACTAAGGGAAGCTTCCTTGTACCCGGTTTCCTTGTCATTCCATCATATGGTTTGCACAGTGGATGGTCCCAGGTAAAGAAGGAGGTAGGTCCCTGCCCTCAGGGGTTCTACTTAAGAAGATGAAGCGGCTCCCAGCCCTGAGGAGCTTCACCTTGATGACTGAGAGAGTGACACAGAGACTTAAGGGTTCCTGTCGGATATACACTGTTCATTAGAGACTCACCCTTCTGGAACTGATTTCAAGTGCTCATTCCTGTAGGATTTGATTTTAGCCCTCTGGGTGCTGATTAGGCATTGCCCCTGTGGTTTGTATCTCCTGCTTAGCCAGCCCCTCTGGGAGCCTGCTCCATATCTGACTCATCCCAGAAGTCCCAGGACCACCTGGGGCCCCTGAGAGACTCCTGAAGTTTTCTGAATGAGTGATTGCACATTTGTGAGCTAAACTAAGAGTCAGAAGGTTAAAGAATGCTGAAGACGATACTTGTGGTTTAGAGTTCAGCTGTGGAGATGGCTGAGGAGGTGAGCTGCGTAGCACAACCGTGGATACTATTAATCAGCAATTCCACATGTGTGCTGTGTTCAGTAACTCAAAGAACACTCTGATGAACAGTGGTACATTTAATGTTCACTACAACCTTGAGGAGCAGGCCTGACGACTGGTGAAGCACTTGACTGCTCACCGAAAGGTTGGTGGTTTGAACCCACCCAGTGGCTCCGCAGGAGAAAGATCTGGCAATGTGCTCCCACAATGACTGCTGCCTGGAAAACCGCTGGGTTGGTTCAATGCTGCCACATAGGGTCGCAGAGGCAGAGTTGAGGACATCCAACAA
>NW_006921831.1:5237965-5243554 GCF_000298275.1 Orycteropus afer afer
TAAACCTGCCTGACGTTGGCATTAAAAAGCCTCATGTCAGGCTTTGAAAGCCTGAGTCTACCTGATCCAGCACTAAAAAGCCCTAAGCTTGGCTCTATAAACTAAATCCTACCTAACTCAGTCCTTACAAAGCCTTAACCCTGGCTCAGAAACTCTAAGCATATATTACACTGTTCCCTAAAAAGCCCTAAGCCTGGCTCTGAAAAGTCTAAGGCTGCCTAACTCAGGCCTTAAAATACCTTAAGCCTGTCTCTGAAAGCCTAAGTCTGCCTGACACTGTCTGACAGCCAAGGCAGCCCGACGTGGGCCCTAAAGCACCCTAAATCTGGCTGTTGAAAGTCTCATCCTGCCTTATCTGGGCCCTATAATGTCCTAAACATGGCCCGACAAAACATATACATTCCTAACCTGGAACCCCAAAAGTTCTAAGCCTGGCTCTGAAAGCCTAAACCTGTCTGACATTTTTGTCTAAAAAGCCCTAAGCCTGAATGTTTAAAGCTGAAACTTCATGGACCAGGTCTTCAAAAGCCCTAAGCCATCCCTGAAAAGGCTATATGTTCTTGACCCAGGCTTAAAGAAGCCCTAACCCTGACCCTGCATATCCTAACCCATCCTGACTCTGATGTAGTAAAGTACTTAGTATGGTCCTTCTATCCATAGTCTTTGTAATTCCCAACAAATGATTGGGTGGAACTCTGCAGATGAGGTGCTTGTGGCCCACTAAGGAGATTGGGTAGTTTTCTAATAATGTAAATAAGGTGCATGGCACCTTTGTGGGGGTGGGATCATGGATAGAAGGTGTATGAAACACTAGTGAGGGGATTGGACAGTTTTAGCATCCTGCTAGGCCTAAGAATTTTACAAGATCAATGACTTATTCATTGCATATATCTTTTTGCTACAACATAAATGGCAGCTATACACGTGGACCTCACCAGGTGGAATACACAGGAATCAGATCGACTAGTTCTGTGGAAAGAGGCAATGGTGAAGTTCAGTATCTTCAGTTAAAACAAGACCTGGAGCTGACTGTGGAACAGACCATCAATTTCTCATGTTCAGGTTCAAGCTGAAGCTGAAGAAAATTAAAACAACTCCACAAGTACCAAAATACGACCTTGATCACATCCCACCTGAATTTAGAGACTATCTGAAGAACAGATTTGATGCATTGAGCACCAATGACCCAAGAGCAGATGAGGTGTGGGATGAACATCATCCATGAAGAAAGCAGAAGGTCATTAAGAAGACAGGAAAGGAAGAAGAGACCAAAATGGATGTGAGAAGAGACTCTGAAACTTGCCCTTGAATGGAGAGCAGCTAAAGCAAAGGAAGGAAATGAGGTAAATGATCTTGTGGTGCAGTGAGTTACTTCCCATGGCTCCTTTAGACAGTCTTTGTGATCCCCCACAGATGATGAGGTGGGACTATGCAAATGGGAGGTGCTTGTGGCCTGGTAGGGGATGGATAGCTTTAATAATGTAAACAAGGCAAATGGCTCCCTTGTGGGGGTGGGGCCATGCAAATAATATGTATGGAATGCTAAGGTTGTGATTGGTCAGTTTTGCCATTGTACTCAGCTTAAAATGAGCCATCCCTGATGCTGAAAGGATCTCACTGTTATCAAGAAAGAAAAGCCAGGAGTGGAGCAGGTCTTTGCACTCAGGATCCCTGCACTGAGGTGGCAGAAAAGACATGGAGAGGCAGCAGCCGTGGAGGCAGCAGAACCACGAGACGAGGTGAGACAGAGCAGTGGGCTTTCTGGCCCATGGAACGAGAGACCTGAGTGCTTCCAGGCAGGATGCTTGCTGGCAATGGTGCACCTATTGGCAGAAGAGCTTTGTAATGCTTGCCTAAGCAGGGAAGAGGTTAGGCCTAGAGACTGAGGGTCTAAGCCAGGTGTGCCTGTGGGCATGGCCAAGGGGAGGCTGTGCTGATCAAAGAACTGTATGATGAGAGTGTTCCTGAATTGTAAACTGTTGCTTCCCTAATAAACGCCATATTGTGACTATTGTGTGTGAATTCTGTGTGGCCATTGCAATGAATTATCAAACCCAGCAGAGAAGTAGAGTGCTGTGGGAAGGACAGATGGTGTCAGAATTGGCAAAAAGGTTAGAGGGTGGCAGCATGTCTGACCTCTGCCTGATAGGAATAAGCGTTGGGCTGTTCATATTGTTTTGGATCCTCTTTCTCCCTTGTGAGCTCTGGTGGTGCAATGCCTAAGGCATTTGACTGCTTACCAAAAGGTTGGTGGTTCAAACCTACCAGGCACTCCGTGGAAGGAAGATGGGGACAATCTACATCTGTCAAGATTTACTGACTCAGAAACCCAATGCGGGTCACTATGAGTTGGAATTGACTTGATGGCACCTTCAATAGAATGGTGTGGTTTTCTTCCCCCTTGTGAAGTTAGAGGAGGTCAGAAGATGCTACCCCACACCCTTTTTGTAGACCTGAATAGAAGATTTCAAAGGGTGGATCCAGGAGACAAAGTTATTATCGTTTTCAGATGTGATCGAATAGGCTCCAACTCATAGTAACCCAATGTACAAAAGAACAAAACACTGTCTGGTCCTGCGCCACCCTCAAGTCCACGTTATGCTGGAGATCATCCTTGTAGCCACTGTGTCAATTCAGCTCATTGAGGGCTTCCCCTTTTTTTGCTGACCCTCAACTTTACTAAACACGATACCCCTTCTCCAGGGAATGGTCCTATCTGACAACATGACCAAAGTTTGAGAGATGAAGTCTGGCCATTCTCGCTACGAAGGAGCATTCCAGCCGCTCTTCTTATGGACAGATTTGTTATTTCTTCTGACAGTCCATGGTATTTTCAATATTCTTCACAACTCAAAAGGATCAACTCTTCTTTGGTCTTCCTTATTCATTGTCCAGCTTTCACATGCATATGAGGCAACTAAAAATACCATGGCTTACGTCCGGCACACCTTAATCTTCAAAATGACATCTTGGCTTTTTAACACTTTTAAGGGATCTTTTTTCAGATTTGCCCAATGCAGTATGTTTTTTTATTTCTTGACTGCTGCTTCCATGAGCGTTGATTGTGGATGCAAGTAAAATGAAATCCCAGATAACTTCAAAATTTTCTCCATTTATCATGATGTTGCCTACTAGTTCAGTTGTGAGAATTTTTGTTTTCTTTATGTTTAAATGTAATCCATACTGAAGACTGTAGTCTTTGATCTTCATCAGTAAGTGCTTCAAGTCATCTTAACTTTCAGCAAGCAAGGTTGTGTCATGTGCGTATCAGGTTGTTAATGAGTTTTATTCCTATGTGGATGCTGCATTCTTCTTCATATAGTCTAGTTTCTCAGATTATTTGCTCAGCATACACATAGAATAAGAATGGTGAAAGGCTACAACCCTGATGCACACACTGATTTTAAACCATGCAGTAACCCCTTGTTCTATTTGAATGACAGACTCTTGGTCTATGTACAGATGCTGCATAAACCCAATGAAGTGTTCTGGAATTCTCATTCTTTGCAACATTATCCATTAGTTATCATGATCCACACAGTCTAATGCCTTCACATAGTCAACAAAACACAGATAAACATCTTTCTGGTATTCTTAGCTTTTAGCCACGATCCTTCTGACATCAGCAATAATATCCCTCGTTCCCTGTCCTCTTCTGAATCCAGCCTGAATTTCTGGCAGTTCCTTTTCAATATTCTGCTGCAACCATTTTGAAATATCTTTTTACTTGCATGTGATATTAATGATATGGTTCAATAATTGCTGCATTATGTTGGATCACTTTTCTTTGGAATAGGCACAAATATCAATCTGTTACTGTCTGTTGTCCAGTTAGCTGTCTTCCAAATTTCTTGGCATGAATGAGCTCCTCCAGCGGTGCATCCATTGATTGAAACATCTCAATAGATATTCTGTCAGTTCCTGGAGCCTTGTCTTCCACCAACTCCTTCAGTGCAGCTTGGATTTCTTCCTTCAATACCATTGGTTCTTGATCATATGTCACCTCCTGAAATGGGATTCTTTTTGGTACAGTGACTCTGTATTCCTTCTATCTTCTTTTGTTGCTTCCTGCATCATTCAATATTTTGCCTATAGAATCCTTCAATATTGAAACTCAAGGCTTGAATTTTTCCTTCAGTTCTTTCAGGGTGAGAAATTCCATGCATGCTCTTCCTTTTTGTTTTTCTAACTCCAGGTCTCTGCACATTTCATTATAATACTGTATTTTGTCTTTTCAAGCTGCCCTTTGAAATCTTCTGTTCAGGTGTTTTATTTAATCATTTATTCCATTTACTTTAGCTACTTTCTGTGCAAGAACAAGTGTCAGAGTCTCTTCTGACATGTATTTTTGTCTTTTCTCCCTGTCCTGTCTTCCTAATGACTTTTTTCTTTCTTCATGTATGATGTTCTTGATGTCATCCCATGAGTCATCTGGTCTTCGATCATTGATGTTCAATGTGTCAAATCTTGCATATGAGCAATTGATGGTCTGTTCCAGTCAGTTCCTGGTCTTGTTTTGACTGAAGATATTATGCTTCTCCATCGTCTCTTTCCACAGATGTAGTTGGTGTGATTCCTGTGTATTCCACCTGGTAAGGGCCACATGTAGAGCTGTTGTATGTTGTTGGGAAAAGGTATCTGCAGTGAATAAGTTGTTGGTCTTGCAAAATCCTGTCATGTGATCTCTAGCATCATTTCTATCACCAAGGCCATATTTTCCAACTACTGATGCTTATTCTTTGTTTCCAGTGTTTGCATTCCAGTCATCAGTAATAATCATTTCATCAGGACCAAGTATTGTAATATAAAATGATAGAGGGTCAGCGATAAAGGGAAAGACACTCAAGGAGATGGATTGACACAGTGGCTGCGTGGCAAGGACTGTGAGGATGGTGCATGACCGGGCAGTGTCTCATTCTGTTGTACATAGGGTCACTGTGAGTCAGATCCAATAGGACAGCACCTAAGAACACCCTTCCTGGGAAGGAGCACTGGTGGTGCAATGATTAAAGTGCTTTCAGGAAAATGGAAAGGTCCGAGGTTGGAATCTGCTCTGTGAGAGAAAGTGGAAGATCCATGGGATTCCATCGTCTTATTTTTGCCCCTGAGCTGCTGGTGGGTTCGATTCAGCCGAGCGCTTAACCATTGCACCACCCTTCCTTAACCCCGCTCACACGTGGGTCTTCTGACCCCTTCTAGCTCCTCACTCGGTACACCTGGGTCTTCTCTCTCCTGGACCCCTCCCTCCCCCCTCACGCCCAATCCCACCCCGCCCACTCTCTCACCTGGGCTGCTGGGCGTGGCCCGCAGCCCGGTTCCCAGACGTCAGTTCGCCCCGGAGGTGCGTGGGGTGAGGGTCGCCGGCTCGGATTCGACCGCGCGGCGTGGAGCGAGCTTGGTGCTCGTGCCGCTCGGCCTGCTGTGCTTTCGGAAAGGTACGAGGCGCGGGGACCCGGGCTTGGGGGACACCCTCCCGGGCTTAACACGTCGGGCCCGCGCAGGTGCTGGGGCTGGAGCCCGGAGGGCGGCGTCCGCTCCTTGCAAGCCCTGGGAGCCTCCGTCCGCCGCTGCGAACCCGCGTGCTGGCGT
>NW_006921831.1:5244020-5246150 GCF_000298275.1 Orycteropus afer afer
CCTCCATCGGGCTCCAGAGGGTCCCCCGCCGGAGGTCCCCTCCCTTACCGTTATGGGCGCCCTGTTAGGAGGCCGAGGCGCCCGGTGGGTCTGCTGTGGACACTGAGGGGTCGAATCGGGGACCCCGGTCCTTGTGGCAGCAGCGTCAGGGTCCCTCTCCCCCCTGGGGCGCCCTGTTAGGAGGCTGAGGCGCCGGTGGGTCTGCTGTGGACGTTGGGGGGTCGGCGCGGGGAGCCCGCTCCTTGTGGCAGCAGCGTCCGGGTCCCTCTCCCCCCGTGGGGTGGCGCGGGGCCGCAGGGAGGAGTCCTGAGCACCGCGTGGTCTGTGTGGTTTCTGTAACATCTGTGCGGCTAACTGTGGGCCAGCTCCGTGGGAACCGGGGTCTCTGAGGCTGACGCTGAGCCGAGGTTTATAAGGGTTTTGAGGGCTTGGGCAGCAGGACCCTGCGAAAGGTGCTCCCCTACCCCGTGGGGCATGGCTGCTCCAGGTCCCCGATCCTGGAGTCCTTGAGGAACTGACACAGGTGAGTGACGTGCTGAGGATGGTCTCCATACTGGCTGTAGGGTCTCCAGTGGGGGCTGGTGTCCCAGGGCGGGAGTGGATAGGGGCAGGCCGGACCTTGGGCCACAGAGAGGGGCCTGGGACTAAGCCTTGCGGTGCCTGAGGCAGAGTGGAGCCGTTGGTTCCTGAAGGCTTGGCCTGCCATGTGTGTGTGGTGGGCACTTGCTCCGGGGAGTGAGTGAGCGGTTAGGATAACAGTGGCATTGACGGCAGCAGTGAGAGCCCTGCTTTTCTCCGGGGGCCTCAGCGCCCCCTTCTCTAGATGCCCCTGAAGCTTAGGCTGGGCAAGATGCATCCTGTCCCCACAGCCCATGGGGCGCCCACTCGGCCGCGTCTCGTGGGACGCCCACCTGGGTGAAAGCTCTGTGTGCTGCTGTTTTTGCTTTCCAGCTGCTTCTTCACACCTGACGTGTCCTCTGCATGCCATGCGTCCTTCACACGTGTCGTCTCTCTCCACAGGTGACTTACCCCGTACACAGCTACTTCACACCTGACGTGTCCTCTGCATGCCACGCGTCCTTGACACATGTCGTCTCTCTCCACAGGCGACTTCCCCTGTACACAGGTGCTCTGCACGTGTTTTCTCCTCGAGTGGGTTAGTCCTCCACACTTGCTCTGTTCCCTCCACACCCACCCGTGTTCTCCCACATGCGATTTATCACATGCTGTCTATCATCCACATGTGACTTACTGTACACGCCTAGCTCGTCACTCTGCACACGATTATTCCTTTGCCCGTGGTTTGAGTGGTGGCATGGTGCTGTGCTTTGTGGCTCTGCTGTGACCACCGTCACCTGTGTTTCTTACCTTTACAATTGTAGCGAATGGCTGATAGTCTGAACTCATAGACCACGTGAACTGTCCATCCCAGTGTAGAAAATAAATAAATTTACACACCCACATTCAAGCATGGGTAAAAATCAAAACAAACATGTTATTGATAGTCATTTTTGCATTTCAGAATTATTATTTCTGTTTCTATGAATTTTTCACATTTTTCATAATGAGCATACATTACTTTCACAATGATGGGGGGAAAAACCCCCACCTTGTATCCAGAATCCAAAAACAACTCTTACAATCCAGCAAAACAAACTAGCAATAAAAAATGGGTAAAATATTTGAACAGAAAATAAAAGAGAGAAATCAATGGACAGTAAGCATATGAAATGATACTAAGCCAAGTTAGCCATTAGAGAATGCAAATTAAAACCACAATGACACATCACCTGTTCTGGTTACCTAGTGCCACTCTGACAAGAATATACTACAAATTGGAGGTTTAACAAACAGGAGTTAATTCTTACAATTTGGAGGCTTTAAGTCCAAGTTCAAAGTGCCAGGCTCTAGGGGCTGGGTGAAAGCTTCTCAGCTTTGGGGTCCAGCTCTGCGTTCTGCTCCTGGCCCACTGGAGCTAGAGGCATTTCTTTACTCAGACGGCTGCTGGCTGCTGAGGCTGAGAAGCCCAAGGCTGACAAGTAAAAAGGCACCCTCCCGATGTTACCAAACCACACGGCAGGCCATTAACTTAAGTCCATTTTAAGTCCCAAGGTTGGCAGAGCATGGCAG
>NW_006921832.1:0-1367 GCF_000298275.1 Orycteropus afer afer
GGTGTAGTAACAAGAAGAATGTGGTACCTTTTCAGTCTTGCAGGCCCCGAGTGCCCCTGGGGTTGCTGGAAAGCAGAGCGTGTTCTTAAGCCCCAGACATCTGCCAGAGTGCTGCCTCTTTAAATATCCAAAATAGTCAAGCTGTTTTTTAAATCTTCAAAATGGCGGTGCCCTCTGGCCCGGCAAAAGTCCACAGCTCAGCCCACCTTTCTCTTCACCTACTCCGTTTGTTCCCCAACCACCGTGCACAGTCCAATCACACTCTTAATTAAGTAAAATCTCAACACTTCAACTGATAACCCCTTCTTCTCTGGCTGAAATGGGTTATTATTTTTATTTAAAGAGCTAAAGCCCCTTTGAAAAGTGATTATTGTTTTCATGCAACATTACAAAACACACTTTAAAGCAAACATCCAGTCTGCAGGCCTGTCTGCATCATCATTCAACTTCTGTTACACCATATGCAACTTAGACACAGAGACCATCCCCTAGATTTCTGCTTCATTGACTAATGCAGCCCTGGAATTTCAAGGGGTATGGGTGAGTGTCATGAGGGAAATAAATCTAGGGTAATAAATCTGGAGTTTCTAGCCAGTCATAGTTGGACCTGGAGAGAGAGACATAAATCACTGGCAGAAGGAATCAAGCAACACAGAGACCATTCAGCAACTCACCCTTACCTCTCAAACATCCAAGTCCAGATGCCACCAGATTCAAAAACTGGCCATAGACTGTACTGGGAAGTTCCATCCTATGAGGACTCTGAGAACACAAGGTGACTCTGTTTCAAGGCAAGGGTGGGAAAAGTGACCTGGAGGACCCAATAACTTGAGAACATCATGACTTGGCCTCCTAGCCTTCATTTCAGAATTTCTGGTCTCTCCAAACTGTTCTCTGCTCCAACACCTGCTCCACATGTACATAAACTAAAGCCTTTTCTGTGAATTCTGGGACACAGTGCATGCATTCTACTGAAACTCTCCCAGGTGGCAGGCTGGGAGGGAGGGAGCTGAGCAGGTGGGACTTTGGAAGCATGACCATTCATGCCAACTGCATCAATATGGCAAGGAGAGCATCTCTGTGTCTCTGTCTGCAAATTCCTAGAACAGGTGGCAGATAGCAGCCACATGTTATCCCTATGACCCTCGCTGCCCAAAGGCATCCTGAAGTGCAAGAGCACCATGTAGTTACTCCTCATGCAATGTCAGTGTCTGCAATGTCAGTGTCTGACTGCCCACTAGACTAAAAATAAAAAATCAAACTCTGTTTTTCAATTATTACTTTTTTAAAAG
Source organism: Orycteropus afer afer (assembly GCF_000298275.1). NCBI lineage: Eukaryota > Metazoa > Chordata > Mammalia > Tubulidentata > Orycteropodidae > Orycteropus > Orycteropus afer. The sequence goes on from NW_006921832.1 coordinate 1,293, forward strand.
TAATAATTTAATGTGTTTTTGGTGAAAGTTTACACAGCTAATTAGGTTCCCATTCGACAATTTCAACACAAATTG
>NW_006921832.1:4452-6676 GCF_000298275.1 Orycteropus afer afer
GCTGATTCTTCTAAAAGAAATGATTCAAGCACCATCCTAGCTAACTCTCATTTTTATAATAGCCTGCAAGCTGTGGACTACAAGTGAAGAGGCTGAAGTTCAAAGAGCTGTAAAATAATTTGCTCATAGTTACAAAGCTAACAGTAACTTCAAAATGAAATTCAAACCCAGAATATAGGCTCCAAAGCCTATTTCTTTCCATCCTAGCCCAATACCTCCCTTTAAATTTTTTTAAATCCCTACTATGTGCTGGGCACCATGAGCGATGCCTCTAAGGAATTAGTAATCTAGTCTTGTGCACAGGCTTCCTCATTAACTCTACCTTCCCTTCACCCTCATAATATACACAGTCTACATATGGGAGAACTAAGGAAGACTTCAAAGAAGCAACACATTCCTCCGAGTTTTGAAGGATTTCCCAAGCAGAAGACTAAAACGTGTAAGAATAACCCAAGACTTTTCCTTCCTCCCCTGACCCTCCACATCTACTCCATCAGCAAGCACTGTGACTCTACCTCCAAAACATATCCTGAATCTGTCTACTTTTCTCCTTCTCCACTCTTACTGCCTTAGTCCAAGCCCTATCCCCACTCCCAACCACCTTACCTGGACTGAAATAGCCTCCTAACATCTAATAGTTAGTATGATATTTTTAAAAATGTTTATCAGATTTCTGCTTCTGGGAACATAGAATAAATACATTTTTTCTTTATTACTCCCTGTTAGTACAACTAAAAATGCTGGACACTATATATAAAACAAATATAAGATGACTCTGATGGATGAAAAGAAGAAGGCAGACCAACTAGGGATGTTGGGACCCAAGGAACAACACAGTAGTGCGTTCTCTGGGTTTTCATTTTGCCCCATACATCCCAGACTTGGAGCTGAAAAAGTCAGTAACATGGAAATGCCAATGGATACAGAGAAAAACAAAACAAAAACCTTCAACAAAAGTCTCTCCAGTCAGTGGACTAGAAAAGAGGCACCAGTGGTTCAGTGGTAGAATTCTCCCCTTCCATGCAGAAGACCTGGGTTTGAGTCTTAGCCTATACACCTCACATGCAGCCACCACCTGGCCAGCATTGAGGCTTGTGCGTTGCTATGATGCTGAATAGGTTTCAACAGAGCTTCCAGGCTCAGATGGACTAGGAAGAAAGGTCTTTCAATCTACTTCCAAAATTTAGCCAATGTAAACTTCACGGATCACAATGGTCCAATCAGCAACCGATCATGAGGATGGTGCAGGACTGGGCAGTGTTTGATTCTACTGTGCATGGATGGGGTCACCATGAGTTGGGGCCACCTTCATGGCAACTAATGGCAGCAAGACAGAGAACTTTTAGACAATAACTACTCTGTTTCAGTAAAACATCTTAGAAAAAAATCTTTGGCCCCATACTTACCCATACCTACAAAGGCTCAGTGGGGAACCTAGACTTCTATCCTCTCAGACTGTACAGAGATGCCCCATCCCCACTGACCCCCACCCCCACCAGGGTGGTGTCAGAAAAAGCCCAATAAGGACTTTCATCTCCACTAGGTGGTAACAAGAGCCCCCAGACTACTTAATGTCAGTGCAGGTTATATGGGCATCAGCAGGAGGACAGATCCACCAGCAGCCTGTACGTCCACCCTCACCAGGCAGTAATGAGCTTCCCTCATCCACTAGGGTAATATGTCAGAGAAGACCTAGCACTTCCAGCAAAAATTTTTGGAACTAAGAGGAAAAAGAGACAAATCCACTATTATGATTGGTAACTTCAATGTCTTTTTCTCAACAATTGATAGAACAATTAGACAAAAATAATCACCAAGCATATAGTAAATTCAACAGCATCAACCATGTGCATCAAATTGACATTTATAGAGCATTCCATCCAACAACAGAAGGACATACATTCTTTTCAAGTGCTTACAGAACATAAACCAAGATCTTAGGACATAAAACAAACTTCAACAAATTTAAAAGAAATGAAATCATAGTGTATTTTCCAAACACAATGGAATACAACTAGAAATCAATGACACTAAGATAATAGGGAAACCTCCAAACCTTAGAAACTAGACAACACACTTGTAAATACATCATAGAACACAGAAGTCTCAAAGGAAATAAAATAATATATTGAACTGAATTAAAATGTAAATATAACATCAGTATTTGTGGGGCACAGATAAATCAGAACTGAGAGGGAAATTTACAGTATTAAAAGAGTACATT
>NW_006921832.1:10004-14829 GCF_000298275.1 Orycteropus afer afer
AATTCTACATAATATCTTCCAGAAAATAGAAGAGGAGGAAACATTTCCCAACTTATTTTACGAAGTGAGTATCACCCCGATTCCAAACCCAGACAATAGTAAATAAATAAAACTACAGATTAATACCTCTCATGAATAAAGACACAAAAATCATTAATAAAATACTAAAAAATAGAATTAATCAATATATTAAAAAATTACACATCATGACTAGGTGGAGTTTATACCAGGGATGCAAAGCTGGTTCAATATTTAAAAATCATTCAGTGCAATTGATCACATTACCAAGCTAAAGAAGAAAAATCATATGGTTATATTAATTGATACATAAACAGCACTTGAAAAAAAATCCAACACCTATTCACGATAAAAACTCAGAAAAATAGGAATAAAGGGGAACTTCTTCAACTTGATAAAGAGCATCTATAAAACTCCTACAGCTAATGTTATATTTAATGTTATACTAGTGAAAGTCTGAATATTCTCCATCTAAGATCAGGAACAAGGCAAGGATGTCTGTTCTTACACTCATATGAAACACAGGATTGGAAGTTCTGGCTAAAACAAAACATATATAGGACTCATATGCTGAAAACTACAAAAACCTGATGAAAGGAATCAAAGAAAATCTAAATAACTGCCTGTCAACAGATGAATGGATAATCAAACTATGGTACATACACACAATGGAATACTATGCAACATTAAAGAATAATGAAGAATCAGCAAACCACCTCACAATGTGGATGAAGTTGGAGGACTTTATGCTGAGTGAAATAAGTCAATTACAAAAGGACAAATATTGTATGAATCCCTTATTGTAAAAAGTCAAGAAAAGGTTTACACAAGGAAGGAATTTTCTTCGTTGGTTACCAGGAATGGAAGGGGAAGGGGAAGAGAAGGCAAATAGATAGATAATTAAGGGACAGGTTTGATATGGGTGAAGGGAAAAGCAATATAACAAAAGCATGTGACCAGCACAATATCACTAAGGAAAAGGAAGGCACAGAGAGGTGCACGAGGGGTATAGAGAATAAAGGCAAATACTACTGCATACACAATACTGCATTATCAGTAACAACAAACACTAATTTGCAGGTGGATATAGAGGTAGACAGGTGTGGCAGTTAAGGTTGTGTGCCAACTTGGCTGGGCCATGGTTTTGAGTGGCTGGGAAGCTGGATATAGTTATTCCCCATAATCACCTCCATGATGGAATCTGCTGGGAGATGTTAATCAGTGAGTTGTGGCCTGTTTCCAGTATATATGGAACAGCACTGGGAAAGATCTCTAGGTTTCTGGCATGTTTGGATCCTGCATTTGGCCAAGTCTTCATCTCTAGATCCTCGGCTTGAACCAGTGGTCTGCTGTGTTGTCTGTCAATCTCGTGATTATGCCATTTTACCTGTTGAACATGGGTTCTTCAGCCTCAGTAGACCGCAGTTGCCTGAGTTAGAAGAAGCTGCTAGCTCCTGTGGGGTCTGGAATAAGAGGCAGAGCTGAAGCCCAAGGCCATGGGGCCTTTACCCAATGCCTAGAGCCAGCACTGTGAAATCGGATTTTTAGCCTCCTAAACTATAAGAGAATAAACTCTGTTTGTTAAAGTCATCTACTTGTGGTATTTCTGGTACAGCAGCACTACAGAACCAGATATAGACAGGCAAATGGGAATACAGTCATGACCATACATAGGTTTGACAGATGACATTCCTACCTATGTATATGTATGTGCTATAAATATGTCCATATGCAGTTTAAACATAACAGGAGGCAAAGTTAGGATAACTTAGCACAAAGAAATACCTTGAGGGAGTGAGAATTTAAAAAATCAGAAAAAAAGAAGATTTAAATAAATGACGAGACATACTGTGTTCATAAATTGAAAGGCTCAACATAATAAAGATGTCTAATTCATTCCAAACTGATATACATCATGGAAAGATTGTGTTTTTGGCAATATAGACAAGATTATTCTAAATGTTATATGGAAAGATAAAGGAACTAGAATAGCAAGAACAATTTTGAGCAATAATAATAAGGCAGGGAGAATAAGTCTACCTGATTTTGAGACTTATATAGCTGCAGTAATCAACACTGTGTGATACTGTTAGAGGGACAGATACACAAATCAAAGGAGCAGATCAAGAACTCACAAACAGATGCACATAAATATGCCCACTGGTTTTTGAAATCAGTTGCAAATCCAATGGAGATATTAAATGGAGGAAAGAGAATCTTTTATTAAATGGTGCTAGAACAATTGTACATCCATTGGTTTAAAAAAGAAAAAAAGAACCTTAATTTAAATCTCATACTATATTAGATTCCTATGACTGCAAATTGCCATAAACTTGGTGATTTAAAACAACAGAAATTTTGTTTCCTCACAGTTCTGGAGGTCAGAAGCACAAAATCAAAATGTTGGTAGAGCTGAGTTGTCTCCGGAGGCTCTTGGGGAGAACAGGTTCCATAAGATCCTTTTCTCAAGATCCTTAACTTAACTACATCTGTTATCATATAAGGTAATATCCATAGGTTGTGGGTTTTAGACATGGACAAGGACTTATCTTTTTTGGGGGATAACTCAGCCCCTACACACATCTTACACAAAAATTAACTCAAAATGGCTCATGGACTTTAATGTAAAATTTAAAGATTTTAGAAAATGTTGAGAAAAATGAACATAGAAAAAACTCTGGGATTTTTGGTGAGGCAAAAAGTTCTCAGATTTGACATTAAATCTAAGCACAGTCCACAGAAGGCAAAAGTGATGAATTGAACTTCATCAAAATTAAAACCTTTTGTTCTGTGAAAGACCCTGTTTAAGAGGATAGGAAAGGAAAAAAAAAAAAAAAAAAGAGCTACAGAACAGAAGATACTTGCAAACTACATACCCAACAAGGGACTATTTAGAATACATGAAAGCCTCTCAAACTTAATAAATGCAAACAAATCCAAGTAGAAAACTGGTAAAAGATATGAACCAGACATTTCATAAAAGAGGATATACAGAGCAATAAGCACATGAAAAGATACTCAACACTATTAGTCATTAAGGAAATGTATATTAAAACCACACTGAAATATCACTATGCACCTATCCCAAAACCTACTGCCACCGAGTCCATTCTGACTCATAGAGACCCTATAGGGCAGATTAGAACTTCCCCCACAGGGTTTCCAAGGCTGTAAATCTTTACAGAAGCAGACCGCCTCATCTTCTCATCTTTCTCCTGCAGAGTGGCTGGTGAGTTCAAACTGCTAACCTTATGGTTAGCAGCCAAATGCTTTAACCCCTACACCACCACAGCTCCTTTATCTACTTATAGGAATGATTAAAACAAAAACCGTAACACCATCAAACGCTGGGAAGGATGTGGAGAAACTGAATCTCTCACATATTACTGTTGGAAATGTTAAAATGTTACAGCTTCTGAAAAATAATTTGACAGTTTACTTAAAAACTAATCATGCAACTATCATACGACCCTAATAATAAGTTTAATTAAAAATATATAAATCAGAACAAAGTCATTTCCCTATTTAAAAAATTTCCAATAGCTACTCATTGCATGAAGAATAAATCCAATTATTGTGACTCACAAGGCCCTATGTGATCTGCTTACTTCTTTCCTCCCTCATCTCCTCCCTCTCTGCTCTTTCTCACTATTATCACACAGCCTTCTCTTTGGGCCAGAAAATAAGAATGTAAACATGAAAACAGCACATTCTCTACCCAGAAGTAGCTCTCAGTCTAGTGGGAGGAATCAACTACAGCAGATGCAGCTAGTGCTGTACAAGATGCTTAGGCAGAGTACTACAGGAGCACAGAGGAGGGTGGAGGCACTGAGGAGGAGGTTTCACAAAGGTGAAGCTTTGCACTGAGCAGGAATCCTTATACCACTTCTCAATACAACTCTCAGTGTGACTGAGAGGGCTGGGGCTGGAGGCCGTGGGTTTGTAAGAACCAGTCACTCGAGTCTGCACAAGACTTGTGATGGCTCTCAACAGCTCTGCTGCCCTTACCGAAGCCTTTCTGGGACCCCATTTTGGGATGGGTGCAAGGGAAGGAGACTCAGCAAGTGAAGAAGGATTCCAGGCCAGGGCAGAGAAAGAGCAGGCTGAAGGAAACCTGAGGCTCCCTCTATTTCTCCAAATCTCTACCCATAGTTCCAGTTTAACCAGAGCAGCTCTCCTCAGCCACTTCAGCGGGATTTAGTTCTCTTGTTAATTTAGTTCCATGCAGCTATTGTTCAGGAATTTTAGGGCAGGCCCCCAGGGAACACAAGAAAGAGAAAAACAAATACCAAGGATCCTTAAACAAGGTCATATTGTTAGCAAGCTTGTGTATGTAGGGGTTCTCCAGTTGTTTGTTGGTGGCATGTTGGGGGCAGGCAAACACCAAAGAGGGTTTAGAGGATTTGATTCTTAGTTCAAAAACACATTTAAAGAAAATTTAGACTTTCTAGTCCAAGTCACTAAAAACCTCTTTTCTGAAGGAGCATCTGGAAAAATGGAGGGAAAAGCTGCCCAGTTATTTAGTGAAAAACAAGCTTCAAACTTTCCTTCCCTCCCTCCTGCCAATGTCCCTTTCAACTATGTGATCTTCAGGGAAGAAGGCTCTGTGGGGGCTGGGGCCCAGCTGAGCTGGCACTGAGCATCTTCATCCCCAGAGGAGCTTGGTTCCACAAAAAGCAGCATGTAAAAGGTTAAGGTCCCTCCGCTATCCCCAAAGCTGGGTGATCAGGGTCAGTGAAGCTGATAGAGAGGTGTTCAAAACCAATCCATTCCCCAGATTTCTACAAGAGAAGATCAAGGGTTTCCT
>NW_006921832.1:17184-18268 GCF_000298275.1 Orycteropus afer afer
ATGCAGTATCCCCTTGTTCTGTTTGACTGACTGCCTCTCAGACTCTGTACAGGTTCCTCATGAGCACAATTAAGTGTTCTAGAATTCCCATTCTTTCCAATGCTATCCATAATTTGTTATGATCTACATAGTTGAATCCCTTTGTGTAGTCAATAAAACACTGGTTAACATCTTTCTGGTATTCTCTGCTTTCAGCCAAGATCTATCTGACATCAGCAATGATATCCCTTGTTCCACAGCTTCTTCTGAATCTGGCTTGAATTTCTGGCAGTTCCCTGTTAATGTACTGCTGCAACCATTTCTGAATTATTTTTCAGCAAAATTTTACTTGCATGTGATATTAATGATAATTGTCTGATAATTGCTCCATTCTATTGGATTGCCTTTCTTTACAATGGGCATATATATGGATCTCTTTCAGTTGGTTGTCCAGGTAGCTGTCTCCCAAATTTCATGGCATAGATAAGTGAATGCTTCCATTATTGTACCTGTTGAAGCATATAACAGGTATTCTGTCAATTCCTGTTCCCTTGTTTTCCACCAATGCTTCAGTGCACTTGGACTTCTTCTTTCAGTACCATTGGTTATTGATCATATACTACCTCCTGAAATGGTGGAATATCAACCAATTTTTTTTTTTCTTTTTTTAGTATAGTGACTCTGTGTGTTCCATCTTCTTTTAATGCCTCTGCATTTTTCAATTTTTTTTTTTCAAACAAATGGTGCTAGGCTATCTAGGTAACTACATGCAAAGAATAAAGTTGGACCCCAACCTCACATCATATATAAAAATTAACTCAAAATGGATCATATACCTAGATATAAGAACTAAAAGTATAAAACTCTTAGGAGAAAAGTGGTGTAACTCTTTATGGCTTGGATTTGGTAATGGATTTTAGATATGACACCCAAAACACAAGCAATAACAACAACAAAGTAGAAAAATATGACTTCATTGAAATTAAAAACTTTTGTGCAAAAGATACTTTTTTCTTTTAAGAAAGTGAAAACAACCTATGAATGGGAGAAAATATTTGTAACTCATGTATCAGATAAGGACCTAATATATAGAATATATATAGAA
>NW_006921832.1:18733-20042 GCF_000298275.1 Orycteropus afer afer
ATTTTTCTTAGCTGTGCCACAGGCAGTGCTGATAAGTGCCCAGAGAGGCATCCCACTCCACTAGCAAGCCTCCTGCCCAAAGGTACTCAGCATTCTTGCTTCTTGGGCCAGAGCTGGGAAGCCCACTGAGCTGTCCAGTGCTGGTCTCTTGGTTCTGCTGCCTCTGCTTCTCAATGTCTCTCGTCATCTCAGCAAAGTGTTACAGCTCTCTCTCTGTTCTTTGAGTTGAGGAGGTCCAGCAGATGGATCTCGGGTCCATGCTCCACCCATGGCTCTTCCTTCCTGATGGTAGTGAGATTCCCCACTTTTGGCCTCTAGGATGGCTTTTTTTAAGCCTAGCCAGATGGCAAAACTGACCAATCTCCACATTAGGGTTCCATAAACCTTATTGGCATGGTCCAATCCCCAAAAGGGAATCATGTACCTTATTTATCTTATTAGCAAGATATCAGATTCTTTGTTGGGCTACAAGTACCTCACATTTGCTTAGTCCTATCCAGTCATCTGGTGAAAGTCACAAAGACCATGGCTAGAAGGGCCATACCAAGAAATTTACTGCACCACAGCTCAAATAGACATTACTCCAAAGAAGATTTACAAATAGCCAATAAGAAGAAAGATGTTCAGCATCATCAGTTATTTGTATCATGATTAGCAGATGAAAAATCAAAATCACAATGAGATATCAGTTCACACCTACTAAGATGGCCATATAAATATAACAAAATCAAAGCAGAAAGTAACAACTGTACGTGAGGATGTGGAGAACTGGAACCTTCATACATTACTGGTGGGAGTGTAAACTGGTGCAGCTATTAGAGAAGCAGTTGGAGCTTACATGACCTTGAGATCAGAAGAACTAGACAGTGTCCAGCTACCAACACCAACCACTTGGAAAGGGATCAAAATTGGAGATCCTGGATAGAGTGGAAGAAAAGTATGGAACTAAATTAAAAAACATAACAAAGACCAGGATTACTGGTTGGATAGAGACTGGTGTAACCCCCAAGACTATGACCCCTAGTCACCCTTCAAGCCTGTAACTGGATTCACTCCCCTGGCTTAACTCTCAGCCAAACAACAGACAGGCTTATGAGCTGAACAGCTACACCAGGGAGATGAATTCCCTAGAACAATCAACCATGAGAGACCAGAAGGGCAGCATTTGCACAGGGAGAAAGCTAGGGAGGCAGGAATGGATAGGCAAGAAGGGCACAGGGAAAGGGCAACCACAGGGAAGTAGAAGGAGGAGAGCTGTTATACTATGGGGAATGTAATCAGTGTCACAAAATGAAACGTGTATGAATTG
>NW_006921832.1:32856-33365 GCF_000298275.1 Orycteropus afer afer
CTCTGGGTAGCTGGCTGTGACCAAGCTGTGACCATAACCTTGCCCCTTGTCAGCTCTACTATATACCTGGGAATTCTGATCATTCACATAAACTTATAGAACCATTGTCTGACAACCCTATATATGTTCTTGGATACCCTCTCCCCATTTCATAGACATACCTAATCGTTTAGCCTGTCCACCCATCTATCCATCCATATACCCATTTGCCTTCAATGACAACACAGTACTACATGTGCAAAAGGGTTCATATTTGTTGTCTGTACCTCCCATGTACCTCTCTATGTCTTTCTCATCTTCAATGCTGTCAGGCTCTGTATTTGTCCTTTGCTCAGGAGGTGGTGACTGCACAACATTGTGAATATACTAATTGAAGATAGCAAGTCTGCTCATAAGAACTGAAGTTGACATCATAACTGGGGAAATAACATGTTGTCTGACAGAATACATATTCCAAAAGAACAAGGGTCCAAATAAAATGAAATTGGTAACACTTACTAGGATGGCTA
>NW_006921832.1:35960-38598 GCF_000298275.1 Orycteropus afer afer
TGCACAGCATTGTGAATGTTCTAAATGGCACTGAATCATTCACTTTAGAATGATTAATTTTATGTTGTGAATTTCACCTCAATAAATTATTTAAAAACATAAGAAATTGGCAGAGAACAAGTCTTACATGAAGGTTCTAAATAATCAACTAGAAAAAATTGGGGTAGGGAGGAGGGGCAGGTCACATGATAAAAGGAGTTGAACATAAGTCTTTCAAATATTATTCAATGTAAACTGTATTAACAGAAGCTCAGTGCTTAAACAACGAGAGGGTGTGACCACCCTTACACAATGCATCCAGGTACAGGTGCCACATGTTAACAGGATACTGATGAAGGGGCTCATGATCTTCAAGGTGATGACAATGTGTCCTCTGCATGCCTGCTGCCCAGCTGGCCCTTTGCAGGTGCTCAACAGATATTTACTGAATGAACATAAAGATTAATTGATGAAAGTAGGTATATTTAGCCTAAAATCAAACACACCAAAAGGAGGACATATCTGTCTTCAAATACATGAGAGAGGTCTTATATAAAACATTCTATATGTTGTATAGCTCCTGAGGACACAATAGGGATGAATGGGTCCAAAATCTAAGGAGGTAGATTTAGGCTCATATAAGAAAGGATGCCAATGTTTTAATCATCGAAAAGACCCAGTGTAACATGGTAAGATCCCCATCCCTAGAAGTGTTCAAAGGAAGACCAAGGTCCTTTGGGCTGGGATGTTGTCAAGGAAAGCCTTCAAACTCCCTAAGATGCCTTCGAGCCTAAATCCTGATTTTCTGAAAACTTAATAGAACTGAATTAATAGAAGTGAAAGATAACATGAAAAAATTTCCCATTTGTAATATAAATAACATTTGTGCTACAAATGTTGTTGCTGTTATGTGCTGTCGAGTTGGACGTGACTCATAGCGACCCCTCCTTGAGTTTCCGAGGCAGTATCACTACGAAAGTAGATTGCCCCATCTTCCTTCCGAGGAGTGCTACAAATAAATACACATTGTTATTAGGTGCTATTGAGAACAAAACACTACTTGGTCCTGCATCATCCTCACAGTCATTACTATATTTGAGCCCATTGTTGCAGCCATTGTGTCAACCCATCTCATTGAGGGTCTTCCTCTTTTTCATGGACCCTCTACTTTACCATGCATGATATCTTTCCTCAGGGACTGGTCCCTCCTGATATCATGTACAAAGTAAGTGAGAAAAAGTCTTTGCCATTCTCTCTTCTAAGGAGCATTCTGGCTGTACTTCTCCCAAGACAAATTTGTTCATTCTTCTGGCAGTTCATGATATATACAATATTCTTCACCAACACCATAATTCTAAGGTATTATTCTTTGATGGTCTTTCTTATTCATTGTCCATATTTTGCACGTATATGAGGTGACTGAAAATACTTTGGTTGGGTCAGGAGGACCTTAATCCTGAAGATGACACCTTTGCTTTTTAACACTTTAAAGAAGTCTTTTGCAGAAGATTTACCCAATGTAACATGTTATTTGATTTTTTGATTCCTGCTTCCATGGGTGTTGATTGTGGGTTCAAGTAAAATGAAATTCTTGACACTTTCAATCTTTTCTGTGTATCATGATATTGCTTACTGGTCCAGTTGTGAGGATTTCTGTGTTCTTTATGTTCAATTGTAATCCATGCTGAAGACAGTAGTTTTTGATCTTCATCAGTAAGTGCTTCAAGTCCTCTTCACTTTCAGCAAGCACGGTTGTGTTATCTGCCTATCACAGATCGTTAATGAGTCTTTCTTCAATCATCATGTTGCATTCTTCTTCATTCTGCCTTCAGCTTCTTGGATTATTTGCTTAGTGTACAGATTGAATAAGTATGGTGAAAGGATACAAGTGTGGTTCATACTTTTTCTGATTTTAAACCATGCAGTATCACCTTGTTCTGTTCCAAAAACTGCCTCTTGGTCTATGCACAAGTTCTGCGTGAGCACAATTAAGTGTTTTGGAATTTCCATTCTTTGCCATGTTATTCATAGTTTGTTATGATCCACATAGTCAAATGTCTTTGCATAGTCAATAAAATACAGGTAAACATCTTTCTGGTATTCTCTGCTTTCAGTCAAGATTCATCTGACATCAGCAATGATATCCCCCATTCCACATCCTCTTCAGAATCCATTTCAAATTTCTAGCAGTTCCTTGCCAAGATACTGCTACAAGCATTTTAAAATTATCTTCAGCATAATTTTACTAACATGTGATATTATTAATACTGTTCAATGATTTCCACATTCCATTGGATCACCTTCTTTGGAATGGACATGTATATGGACCTCTTCCAGTTGGTTGGTCAGGTAGCTGTCTTCCAAATTTCTTGCCAAAGATGAGCAAACACTTCCAGCATTGCATCCATTTGTTCAAACATCTCAACTGTCATTCTGTCTCCTGGAACCTTGCTCTGGACCAATGCCTTTAGTGCAACCTGGACTTCGTCCTTCAGTTCCATCAGTTCTTGATCATACACTATCTCCTGAAATGGTTGAGTGTCAACCAATTCTTTTTGGTACAGTATTCTGTGTATTCCTTCCATCTTCCTTTGATGTTTCCTGTGTTGTCCAATTTTTTGCCCACAGAATCCTTTGTTATTGTAACTTGAGGCTTGAA
>NW_006921832.1:39083-43721 GCF_000298275.1 Orycteropus afer afer
AGTCAGCCCCTGGCCTTGTTCTGATTGATGTTATTGAGCTTCTCCATTATCCCTTTCCATAGATGTAGTCGGTGGAAACACAAAGCTCGGACTTACCTGTTTCTTGAAGGTTTCCATGAACTCACTCACATAGCTGTCTGGATCCAGTATATTTTCAGGAGGTATTTCTTCAACTTTTCCAGTTTCTTCTACTAAAACTTTTAGATTTTCAATTTCTTTTTAAGTCAATTATAGCAGTTCTTATTTTATTAGGAAAATATCTACTTCTTTAAAGATTTTTCAAATACGTTATCAGAGTTGAACATGATAATCTCGTTTTTGTCAACTCCAGATCTGTGGTTAGAGTCCCATTTCTAAATTTTGCATATATTTTCTGATTTTCTTTCAATGGCCTAGTTAGGTTTGCCTATTTCCTATTACCAAGACTAGTCCTTAAATTTATTTATTAATATTGTTTTTCTGCTTTGTGGTACTTAAAGTTATGTGTCAACTTGGCTGGGCCTGGTTTTGAGTGGCTGGGCAGCTGTATTTAGTTATTCTCCATGGTAAGATTGGTAATCAACACCATGGTGGAATCTACTGGAGCAGCTTAGTAGCTCCTTTAGGGATGTGGTCTGCTTCCAGTATATAAGAAGCAACTTTGAGGAAGGTCTTTAGCTTTTTGCCATGCTTGAAACCTGCATGTAGCCAAGTCTTCATTCAGCAGCCTGCCATGCTCTGCTGATTGTGGGACTTTTGGACTTGAATCAATGGCCTGCCATGTGGTTTGGTAATATCAGGACTGTGCCTTTTTACTTGTCAATCTTGGGTTTGTTAGCCTTAGCAGTCAGCAGCTGCCTAAGTGAAGAGATGTCTCTAGCTTCAGAGGGCTGGGAAAAAGAGGCAGAGCTGAAGCCCAAGATCAAGGGGTTTCACCCAGCCCCTATAGCCTGGCACTTTGAACTTGGACTTCTCTACTCCAAGACTGTAAGAGAATGAATTCCTGTTTGCTAAAGCCATCCCATTTACGGTATATTTCTATTAGAGCAGCACGAAGTAATCAAAACTAGCTTTATAATGAGTCATTTCTGCTTTTATATAAATTTCTTGCATCTGTTTTACTTGTTCTTTATTTTTGTGAGTTGAATGCTGAGGTCATTAATTTTTAGTATTTTATACAAAAATAAAAGTATTGATAAAGGTTATGCATGTATCTATGATAATGACTTTAGTAAGTTATAAAATAACTACTCAAAAATGAATATTCATATCTAGCAGTTATTACCAGTTAGAAAAGGTGAACATACATACTCCATACCTAGGAATAACCTTAAGAAATGCCAAGATTCTATGTAATGAAAATTTCAAAACTTTTTGAATAACAAATGAGAAGTTTCAAACAAATAAAGAGAAATTCTTTGCCTTTGGTCACCATTGACAAAAAACATATAGATATATAATGTCTTAAATTTAAGACTTTTGTACAAAATTGAAAGATAAATAAACTAAAAATATTTTAATTATATATAGAAATGAAAGGTCACTGTTCTTAATATATAAAAAGTGTCTATGACTAAATAAAAAGAACCTAAAACCAAATCCATTGCCATTAAGTCCATTTCAACTCAGAGACCCTATAGGACAGAGCAGAACTGCCCCATCTGATTTCCAAGGTTGTAAATTTTTACAGAAGCAGACTGCCACATCTTTCTCCCACAGAGCAGATGGTAGATTCGAACTGCCACCTTTTGGTTAGCAGCTGAGCACTCTAACCATTGTGCCACGAGGGCTCCTAAAAAAACACAAAGAAAAAATATTGAAAAACACTAACAAGCCAAACACATTTAAGAATTTTTTTAAGTAATGTAAAATAAATAAAAATAAAAAACAAACTATGAGTTCGAATCCAACTCATGGTGACCCCTCCTTGGGTTTCCGAGGTGGTATCACTACAGAAGTAGATTTCCCAACCTTCCTTCTGAGGAGTGGCTGGTGGGTTTGAACCACGAGCCTTCTGGTTAGCAGTCAAGTGCCTTAGGCACTATGCTACCAAAGCTCCTAATATTTGTCCTAGAAGTTATGAAAGAGATTCTTGATGATGGATGTAAGTTTGTTCCTATGTTCCTGGGGCTGAGCTCTGTCCACAGAGAGAGACAGCTCTGGGGTATGGAAAAGCAAGGAGGGGCTGGACGCCTTCAAAAGATTGAAAAGTATCTAAATGTCCAAAACACAGTCAATTTAAGATGATTTTGGTATATCAATAAGATAAAATACCAACTATTAAAATTATAATTTTGAAGAATTTTGAAGAATATGAGAAAATATTCACTAAATATTAAGTAAAAAAGCAGCTTACAAAACTTTAGTTATTTAATATGTATAACATGGTATTCAATGACCACATTCCGTCCTCCTATTATATTGGGGAAAAGAAATGAAAAGGGAAGCTACCAAAATGCACACAGCTATTACCTCCAGGTGGTGGGATTCTTTGCTTTTCTACACTTTCCTATACATCCAATAAACACATTTTACTTTTATGAATGGTTTAAAAAAAGTTTAAAACTTGATTTAACTTACTGAAATTCAAATTATATAAATTTATAATTTTAAAAAGTTTAAAATTTGATTTAACTAACTGAAATTCAAATTTGTAAACTTGGTAGCATAACTTACTTATGAAACCAAACCAAACCAAACCCACTACCATTAAGTTGATTCCAATTCATAGCAATTCCCATTGGATTTTCAAAACTGTAACTCTTTACAGAAGTGCATTGCCTCATCTTCCTTCCATGTAGCAGCTGGTGGGTTTGAACTGCTGACCTGCTGATTAGTGTCCAGATTCCCTACTTGGTGCCCAGCAGGATGACTGAGAAGACTTCAAAGGACAATGCAGACCATCCATCCATCACGCACTCAAGGAGGCAACCCCCACCCCTACCCTGAGAACGTCTCATCAATTAACTCATCCTGCAAGGACTCTAGTCTTACCTACCATGTGACCAGAGCTCATTTACTTACTTATGAAAAGTAAATTTAAAAAGAAATAGCTATGATCAAAAGTCCCATCAGAAAAGACTGTCTTTAAGAAAAGTCAGCTGGAAATGACATGGCTAGTGACCAATTGGAATAAAACCAAATAGGCTTCAGCTGTAGCAAGTGATACCAACATTCTTGGTAGAAGAGCCTTTGTAAGAGAAGGTCATGAGGTTCAGAATGGGTGCTTCTAAGTGCTGCAGAATACTTGGTGTCCTTGAGAGCTCGACACAACTGGTATCCAGATTCCCTACTTGCTGCCCAGCAGGATGGCTGAGAAGACTTCAAAGGACAATGCAGACCATCCATCAGGCACCCAAGGAGGCAACCCACACCCCTACCCTGAGAACCTCTCATCAGTTAACTCATCCTGCAAGGACTCTAGTCAGTGGTTAACTCTAAATTCTGAAAGAAATATCAAGAAGTAGACCTGCCTAAATCCTCTCACAGGTTTAACTGGTTTCAGCCTCTGAGCTGGAGTCTGAAGCTGGGCAGAGCCACAGCTTGCCCCCAGCTGAGGCTGCCAGGGCCTTGGCAGAATCCTGGAGCTGAGCTCTGTCCACAGAGAGAGACAGCTCTGGGGTATGGAAAAGCAAGGAGGGGCTGGGCGCCAGCCTTCTCTCCAGCTGTTTTCAATAAGGCTCAACTTCTGAGGTTGCTGGCAGAGCTCTGGAAAGAACTGAACCAACCTCACATCATGTTTTCCATCAAACCTACAATTAAGTAATATTCTCTTAACTCATGAACTGCATACAAAACTTTTCTCCTGTCACTTCTCAGCTCCCCTCCTAAGCAACCTGGAAGCAGGTCAGGCTGGGGTTACCACACCATTGCAAGGTCAGTGGAGACCACAACATAGGCCTCTGGGCAATTATCACTCCTCCTTTTGCTGAATAAGCACAGAGGGGTTGGACATCTGACATCACTATGATTAAATGTACATCATTTAATCCTCCCAATAGCCCAGTAAGGTCAGCATTACTATGCTAATGTTACAGGTAAGAAAAATGAAGTTCAAAGAAGTTAAGAAATTTGTACAAGGTTCCTTTTGCATGTATAGTACTGCATTGTTAGTGATGGCAAGCATTGATCTATTGGTAGATATATGGCTGGACAAGCTGAATGATCAGGTATGTCTAGGCAGGGGGGAGTGTGCCCATGGCCATGTATAGGGTTGCCAGCCAATGTTTCCATATGCATATTTGTATGTGCTGTAAGAATGTCCAGGTGTATAGCAGAGCTTGCCAAGGGGCAAGGTTGTGATAGCTTTTTGGTCACAGCCAGCTACCATAAGGGAACAAGTGGTTGGACCTGTAGGCTCAGAATGATGGTTGCAGAGGACATCAAGCTCAACTGGCATAATATGCTACACAAAAATACTGTTCTACATCCTATTTTGGTGAGTAGAAACTGGGGTCTAAAAAGCTTGTACGTGGCCTTCTAGATGCAACAATGAGTCTCTCCTTGTCCAGAACAAAGAAGAATGAAGAAAACCAAAGATGCATGGAAACAATTAGTCCAAGCAACTGGTACACCATGTGTTCCTCAGTCTATATGACTATGAGACCAGAAGAACAAGATGGTACCCAGCTACCACTGTCAATCACTTGGAGGGGGATC
>NW_006921832.1:44839-47291 GCF_000298275.1 Orycteropus afer afer
AGTGATACCACCTCAGAAACCCAAGGAGGGGTCCGACTCGATGGCACATAACAACGTTATGCGAAAATATATGCAAACACGCACATTTCACCCCTCAATCAGGCTATGTCAACTTTGGTGAACAAGAACCAAACCTTCAGTATTTTACACCTCGAGGGACCTAACCTAGTTTTATTTTTTTCCCTAATTTTTATTGTGATTTGGGTGAAAGTTTACAAAGTAAATTCATTTTCCACACAGCAGTTCAGACACATTATGTGTCATGACATTAACTGCAATTCCTCACAATGTAAGAGCTCTCTTCTCACTTCCTCCCCATAGTTACCTCTTTCCTGTGTCCTTCTTTCCTAGGCATTCCTGCTCCTTGAGCTATCTCCCTATGCAAATACTGCCCTTCTATTCTCCCATGGTTGATTGTTCTAAGGAGTGTATTTACCTGTGTAAATGTTCACCTTATATGCCTGTCTATTGTTTGGCTGAAAGCCAGGCCTGAAGGGTAACTATGGGCCACAATCTTGGGGGTTTCATCCTATCCAAGCATTTTTTGCACACCTATTTCAGAGTCAGTATAGTAGGTATGATAGGGCAATGTACTTCCATAGTGATACTATCTCGGAAACCCAAGGAGGGGTTGCTATGAGTCAGGTCCGACTTGATGACACATAACAACAACAACAACGTAGTAGGTATGGGAGCTTGGGTGGTACAGTGGTTAAGCCCTCAGCTGCTAATTGAAAGGCTGGCTGTTTTGAATCCCCCAGCCACTCCACAGGAGAAAGATATGGCAGTCTGCTTCCATAAGGACTGCAGTGTTAGAAACCCTATGAGCCAGTTCTACCCCATCCTATAGGGTCACTATGAGGGAGACAGTATCTACCCTTAAGGGTCCCTAGTCTGGGCTCAGACAAACTAATAAATAAACTCTGAATAAGGATATGATTCAAATGGAAAGATTAAAATTAATGACTATGTGGGCCAAGGCCAAGGAGAAAACAGAAAAAGATGAATAAAGATTGCGTAGTAGCTCAAGACCCTGTGTGGCTGGAGGAATCTCAAATCAGGAACATACGAGATCTATCTTGTCCCTCTGTTGATCAGTTCAATGTCAATGAACCTCTAAGAATTCTCCCTGTTCCTACGATTCTCCATGCTTATCTTGCATCTGCACTCTTCCCACTGCCTGACCTTTGGTTTTCATTTATTAATGTTAGGCACTTCCCTATTCTGACTCCTGAGGCTATCCTGTCTTCCTGACTGTGGATGAAGAGGTCTGACCTACAAAATTTCTTGCTGTTTCCAGCTTCCCCTTCCCCATGAAGATCTCATTCTCAGGCTTCAATGGGACTTTCTGGCTTCTTGCCTCTCACCTCTGTGGTAGTTAAGGTTATGTGCCAACTTGGCTGGGCCTGGTTGACTGGCTAGGCAGCTGGATGTAGTTATTCCCCATGGTGAGATGGATAATCAACTCCATGCTGAAATCTACTGGATCAGCTGAGTAGCTGCCTTAGGGATGTGGTCTGCTTCCAGTATATAAGCAACAGCTTGGAGGAAGGTCTGCAGCTTTTTGGCACCCTTGGACCCTGCATGTAGCCAAGTCTTCATTCAGTAGCCTGCCATGTTTCCTGCTGATTTTAGGACTGTCTCTGGACTTGAACTAGTGTCCTGCCATGTTGTTTGGTAATGCTGGGACTGTGCCATTTAATTTTCAACCCTGGGCTTGTCAGCCTCAGCAGCCAACAACTGCCCAAGTGAAGAGAGACCTTTAGTTCACTGGGTCGAGAGCAAGTCCCTAGAGCTGGCACTTTGAACTCAGACTTCTAGCCTCCTAAATTGTAAGAGAATAAATTTCTGTTTGTTCAAGTCACCCTTTTGTGGTATCTTCCGTTAGAGCAGCACTAGAGGTAACCTAAACACCCTCCTTACTGACCAGCACCCTTGGGACCAGGAAGCTGGCACCAGGAGGTTAAGCTGGAGAGCTGATGCAAACTGAGGTCTGGTGAAGGATCTGGGTAGGAGAGCTGTTGGGCAGGTACAGGGCGGGGCTCAGCATCCAGACCATAAGCTGAGCAGAAAGAAGCTGGTGGAGAGAGGTGTGCAAATTGACAAATTTAGTTTGAATCCCACAGATCAGGGAGCAGATGGGCCACGAAAACTGGTGCTGTGTCTCATCCCTTACTGATGGTAGCACAAGCCATGACTAGCCTTTTGGAAAGCACCTGAGCTTAAAAATGCCCAAAGCATCTGTCCCATTAATCCTGCTAGCTAATCATTCCCAAGGAAATAACATTAAGTATGGAATAAAAAGCTTCACATATAAAGATGTTCATCATAATTTATAAAAGAAAATAATGGATTGATAAAATCCAACACCCATTTCTGATCAAAACTCTCAGCAAAATAGGAGTAGAAGGGACATTCCTCAACATAATAAAAGGCATTTATGCAAAACCAA
>NW_006921832.1:49456-62567 GCF_000298275.1 Orycteropus afer afer
CAGGGTTGGCAGACAATGGGCCTCTCGAAGAGTATGAAGGGATGGACACTGGGGGGAGGTAACTATGGGGAGGAAGTGGGAGGGGAGCTGGTGCATTGTAAATTTTGGTCAATGACATGAGACAAAGTATATGTGAACTGCTGTATGAAAAGTGAATTTACTCTGTAATCTTCACCCAAATCCTAATAAAAATAAATAAATAAATAAAAATAATGGAAACCACCTAAATACCCACCAATAGAAAAACAATTCAGTAAATGGTACCATATCACACTTTATTAAGCATTAAGCATTAAAATTAATTATATTGACAGAGTGATTTGGAAAATGACTGATATGTTAGGTGAAAAAAGCAAAATACGGAACAGCATGTAAAATTTTAATCATGGCTAAGATGGGGCAATCTACTTCCATAGTAATACTGCCTTGGAAGCCCAAGGAAGGTTCGCTATGAGTCGGGTACGACTCGACGGCACATAACAACAACAACAAAAGTTACTGAGCATTTACTGTAATAGCTGTTTCATCTAAACACTGCCATAATGGGGGTAGTCTTTTGGCAAAATACCATCCCCATTGTACAGATAGGAAAGCAACTTAGAGAATAACTAGGTAAATCACCCAAAGGCAAAACTAGTAAAGGATGGCAATGAATTCAAAGTCAAGTCTGACTCCAAGCCACCTTGGCCCCATAAATACTACAGTTATCCTCATGTTGAAAACAAAAGAAACCCCCAGCTTAGAAAAGAAATACAACAAACACAAAAGGTAACAGCAGACGGGGAACCCCAGGTAGTTTTTATCTTCTGACCACTTCTGTTTTTCTAAGTTTCCTTAAATAGCATATTGTATTTTTATTTTCAATCACTAGAAAAGGAAATCATGTTCGGTAATCTTATGCATACAAGATTATGTTATAACCTTTTGCATATAATGCTGCCCTGAGTCAAAGCCGACTTGGTGGCTACTAACTGTTAAAACATTTTTATTTTAAAACGTTCTTAAAGTAAAATTTTTAGAGTGGTGCTATGGATAGGTCAGTGATCATGATTATATTACTATTATAATGCCACCCATTTTATCAGGTAGCTACAATGTGCTGGCACACATCTGTTATTCCATCAATCCTCCCTTGTAAAGTAGGATCTATTCTTCCCATCTTACCTACATGGCTTAGAGAATGTAAGCAGAAAATGTCCAAATCCAGAACTCCTGGCTGCAAAGCCTGTGCTCTTTCTACTTTTCCTATTGCCCCACTGCACCAACATTCTTTGTTCCCTGCCCTGATGTTTTATGACCATTCAAGCTCCAGGAAGCACATGTTTACAAGCACAGTGCTGGCCAATGCTCCCTAAAGAAGAGGTCAAGGTGAACCAGGCCTCCCAGAGGCATTTATCCATGTTCTGCCACTGCTAGGTCCCCACTCCCACCCCAAGTCTATTCACCCCTGAAACCATGGAGAGGTCACACCTCTCACCTGGGTGGGGCTCTGAGAGGTTCAAGGGGCATGACTGAATGTAGAACAGAGATCTCTAGGGCCATAGAGGAGATGAAGTGAACAGGAACTAGTAGGGGCCTGTGCCAAGTTAGGAACAAGGAAGGACAGATAATATGGTGATGTGAGTTCAGGGGAAGGGAGGACAGTGGAGTACTGAGTAATTTCAGACCTAGGCTCTTCTACTCTTTTGCCCAAATAGCATCCTCAAATTTAGTTGATTCTGAGTCATGGCAACTCTACTTGTTACAGAGAATTGCTCGTTGGGTTTTCTTAGCTTTAATCTTAATGGAAGCTTATCTCCAGGCCTTTCTGTGGTACCACTGGGTGGGTTCAAAGCACTAATCTTTGGGTTAGCAGTGGAGTGCAAACCATTGTACCACCTGGAGACGTGAGCATCCCCCACCACCTTTATCATCCAGCGTCCCTTTCTATGTTTACATAAATATGTAAAATATCCACATGTACACATACTCTGTAACATTTCTACTAGTTATGTGCCCTGTCTGCATCTCCTGAGTAAATAGCTTTATTTTTTAAGAAAAAAAAAATGGCTCTCAGAGAATGTAAGCAGAAGACATAGCTCACCATGATTTCCAGGAAACGTGTAGACAAGTTTGTTGCCCATTCTTAGCAACTATATGAGACTGCACAATATCATTTCTCTGTGCTATTCTTACGCCAGGTTTGTTATCTCCTATTCATATTTTCCCTCGCTTTTTTCAAATCCCTCACCTCCATCCAAGTAGAAAATTCTAAGCATTATACAAGTTAATCTATATGATGCAATCTCAGTGGAGGTAATATTACCCCTAAGGGGGCAACAACTAGTTCTTAAACCAAAAAACCAAACTCACTGCTGTTGAGTCAGATCCGACTCATAGCAACCCCTCCTTGGGTTTCCAAGGCAGTATCTTTATGGAAGTAGATTGCCCCATCTTCTGAGGAGTGGCTGGTGGGTTTGAACCGCTGGCCTTCTGGTTGACAGTCAAATGCCTTAGGTGCTACACCACCAGAACTAGTTCTTGGGAGGCAAAAAAAAAAAAAAAAAAAAATTCCACCTTTTATGTATAAAGCACATATATACACACAATATATAAACAGATACAGAGTATGTCTGTGGTATTAAATTTGTACTGGGGGACCTATTGAGGCAATGATAATGAAAAAAAAAAAAGGGGGTTATGGAACCCTGATCTATATGATTCAACCATGTGCTTGAGCAGCACATCAATAAAGAGAACATCTTCCCATGACACACAATTGCCAGATACATCATCCTCAGAAGCGAAATCACATGAGACAAAGACACACAGTCACCTCCTCTCCTGGGGCCTTGGCCACTTCCTCGGGCAGCTCTCCCACGTGTAGCTGGAACCTGCAGCTTCGGCCTTTGTTCCATCTCTCTAGACCAATCGTCCTCAAATGTTAGTGGCTTAAAGAATAACTTGCTTAGGAATGTTGTTGTTGTTATGTGCTGTTGAGTCAGCTTTGACTCACAGCGACCCCTCCTTGGGTTTCCGAGGCATTATCACTACGGAAGTAGATTGCCCCATCTTCCTTCTGAGGAGTGGCTGGTGGGTTTGAACCACCAGCCTTCTGGTTAACAGTCAAGTGCCTTAGGCACTATGCTACCAAAGCTCCTTGTTTAGGAACAGTATATCAAAATGCAGATTCCTTGGTCTTACGCCAATGATTTTACCTTGGTGGGTCTCAGGTGGGAGCCTATAGATGCCCCAGTACTAGATTCTGATGAACTCACTTTGAGAAAACTGCTCTGTACAGTGTTTCTACTAATGATTTGGGTACTAAGGAGTCCAGAATGTCGCTCCACACTCCAAATATCCACACCCTGGCTACTAAAAGTTTGTTGGGGGTGCAGGATGTAAGCCTGATTCATTTGACTTTATTATAAAGGAATTTTACCCAAGATTATTCATTAATTCCAATGTTCAATGTATGTGTGTGGGACTTATTGGTGCTAGGTCATTAGGTTCATCACTTCCACAAATCACCTCTCCCCTCTCCTTTCTATGCTTCACCATGGCTGGTCTCCCCCTCCTCCAGCCCAACAATATGGCATTAAACAAGGTGGTGTCTGCCCCTGAGTGGCCTGGCAGTAAGGGCTCCAAACAGGTTCCGTGGTCTCAGCTTCACTTCTCTGTTTGCATCGTGCATGATGCAAGCCCAACATGACAGGCTGTGGAAAGTATGTTCAGGTGCCTGGCTGCCCTCCGCCTAATGCCTTTTAAATCAGGGTCCAGGTTTGATTTGATTTTCATTGCCTTCCTGGCTGCAGCTCTTCCAGGCTCATTTTTCACTCCCCTGTCAGCCTTCTCAAGGTTTGGGGGCAGGGTTGAGCCAGTCCTTCACACTTCACAGACAACCTCTCCCTCCCACGCTTTGGGAGTCTGTGCCCACTTCTGAACACAAGCATCCAGCAGGTCCCCACCCTGCTCCCACTGCCTTATCCTGTCCTAAATCCCACTGCAGTTTTCTTAGTGGGAGGGACCTACATCTGTTGCAGTTGTTGTTCAGGGTCTCAGGGTATCACTAAATGAGAAACATTAATGGGTCCTTCCCTCATCATCACAGAGCCTGGGTGGTACAAGTGGCTTGCACTCAGCTACTAACTTAAACGTGGATGACTTGAATCCACCCTGTGGCTCCATGGAACAAAAGTCCAGCAAACTTTTTTTCTGTAAAGATTACAGCCAAGAAAACCCTATGGAGTTCTACTCTAACACATGGGTTGCCACGAGTCAGACTCAAAAGCAACTAGCTTGGTTTTGGTTTTTGTTCCCTCATCATCACCATCACTCAACCAGCTCTGTCAGGACCCAGGTGTCTGTTCACTATCACTATCCCCTTGTTTTGTTTCAGAGTTCTTGAGCAGGGGTGGGAAGTAAGGTTTGAACTTGAAGGACCCACCAGGCCTGATGTGTGGCATCAAAGTGTGCTTCCCACCTTCCCAGACAGCATCCCTGCACTCAAAGCTTGTGTGTGTGTGTGTGTGTGTGTGTGTGTGTGTGTTTAATAGCTGTGGCAAGGTGCGTATTTATAGCTTCAGCAATTTGAAAATGTGAATCCCTTCAGTGTGGGGACAGTATCTTCATCACCTCTGTCATCTTTCTGTCTCTGGGTTACCAAACATCCTGCCTATAGCTATGTTTGCTAAATGGAATCAACTTGTAAACCTTGCACACAAGACAGCCTTCTTAGGGGGATTTACTGTTTAGGAAGCAGTGACTTTGTTTATGGTGCTGGGAAATTTAGCAATAATTACAGGTGATGGTTGTACAATACGATTAATACAACTGATATCATTAAACTTTACACCTGAAAAATGTTGACTTAGTGAATGTTGTGTTATATACATTTGTAACAACAACAAAAAGACAGCTTTTGTGAGTGTTAGGACTTTCATGTAGCATTGGACATCAACTGGTGAGCAGAGTGCAATAAAACCACTATGTCCTTATTCCAAAATCTTGTTCAAATTTTATTTTTATAGAATTGAGGAGTATTAGAGCAGGAAGGGACCTCTGGGTCATTTGATCTGACTCCTTCATTTTATAGATGAGGAAACTGAAGACCAGTGGTCAGAGTGAAGTTAGAGGCAAAGATGTAGGTGCCTCACTGTGAGCCCAGCCCTCCACTATCACATTTTCACTCCCAGGAGAAGCTAGCTCCTTATGATAAACAATAAACTGCCAAACAAAGAAGCTTACAAGAGATGGCATATTTGTATCACCAGGCTGACTGTAGTGCCCCAATGTACTTAAATCCATCTTTGCTCATGTGCAGTCTAGCCAAGCCTTATTGAGTCCTGCCATGACAGGGCACCATTCCAGATGCTGTAGAGGAAACAAAGGTGAGTAAGAAATGGCTCTCAGTCTAGTGACAAGTACATAAATAACCAGGACACAAAGTCAAAGATATATAGTACAAGAAAGCCCCAGGAGAGTCAGAAGGGAGGAGACTGCAACTAGTGAGGAGAAGCAGGCTGCTCTCCATGGTCAGGGTGATGATGGATGAGCCAGGGAGGACTCTTGATAGATTTGGGGTCCAGATTCCAGTTAGAAAGGATGACAAAATTCAGAGGGGCAGAGAAGCCCAGGATCTGCTCCAGGATCAGCCAACACTTCATTATGAAGTCAGCAGTGGGCTGGGTCACTGAGCAATCGAGAATAACACTGGTCCAGGAGACTGGCCCTGCATTGTGGAGAATACCAGATGCCAAGCAAGGAGACTGGACTCAAACCCTTAGAAGACTTCTGGGCAGAGAAGTGCTCAAAGCTACATGCTGGGGAGATGAAGCCTGGAAAGATGCTGAGGGAGGAGCATGTGAGAACACTTGGCAGTTAGCCCAGCTCAATAGGTGGGATCTCACCCCTCAGGTTGCCAACTCTCTCCAACTCCTCCACCCATAAGTGGACGGGTAGATTTAATTCAAAGAAGGTGATTGGGAGCTTTGCCTCATTCTTCTATCTACCAAGGAGTGCTGCACTCTGAGAGACACTGGGCCTCCATTCATATATTTCATACTGATTTAGTTCTTTGCATCTTTTCCCAAATGTTTAGAAATAGGAGAGGGGTAATTAGCACTTCCTACGCTCTAACTGTGAGGGCATTGGTGGTTCAGTGGTGGAATTCTCACCTCCCAGGCAGGAGAGCTAGGCTTGATTCCCAGCCAATGCACCTTATGTGCAGCCATGAACACCATCTTCCTGTCAGTGGGGGCTTGCATGTTGCTATGATGCTGAACCAATCTCAGTAGATCTTCCAGTCTAAGACAGACTAGGAAGAAAGGTCTGGTGATTGCCTTCTGAAAATGACCCAGTGAAAACCCTATGGATCACAAAGGCCTGATCCACAACCAATTATGGGGATGGCACAAGACAGGGCAGTGCTTTGTTCTGTTGCACATGGGGTTACCATTAGTCAGGGGTCAACTTCACAGCAGTTAACAACCCTTTAACAAACTAAAAGAGCTTTGCACACTATAAAATCTACATAAACACATTATATTATTAAAAATAAGCAGAGATCAGGGGAAAATACAAAGAAAACTCCAATACCAAGACTGAAATAAGCACTGAAGAAAATCATAAAGGGTTAAAGATGAAAACAACTTTCAAGATCATTGGGTCCAACTCCCAATCTGATTTGTAGATTCCAAATACAGGAGTCCTCAAAAATGATGGTCTAGTCCTTCTTAAATACTTCCAGTTCTAAGCAAATAACAAAACCTGGCTCATGGTAAGGCACCCTGGTGCACAGTGGTTAAGTGCTCAGCTGCAAATTAAAAGATCAGCAATTCAAACCTAGCAGCCGTTTTGTGGGAGAAAGATGAGGCAGTCTGCTTCTGCAAAGATTACAGCCTCAGAAACCCTATGAGGGCAGTTCTACTCTTCTATAGGGTTGTTAAGGAGCTCTGGTGGCTTTGTGATTAAGGCACTGAGCTGCTAACCAAAAGGTAGGCAGTTCAAACTCACAAATGTTTCACAGAAGGGAGATCAGGCAATCTACTTTCATAAAGATTTATAGCCTTCAAAACTGGAGACCTTGGATAGAATAGGAGGAAAAACGTGGAACAAAATCCAAAAACACAATAATGACCAGAATTACTGGTCAGATGGAGTCTGGTGGTATTCCCAAGACTATAGTCCTGGGATACACTTCGGGTCTGGGATAAAACTCACTCCCAATGGGCTGGCTCTCAGCCTAACAGTTAATAAGACTTACATGCAGAACAGCCAACCCAGGGTGATGCACCCACCTACTCTATGGAGATATATCCCTCAGACCAATCAGCCATGGAGCATCAGAGAGGCAACATTCACACAAAGGAAAAGCTGGACAGACAGGAGTGTATAACTACGAAGGGCACAGGGATGGGGGTGTCGTTGGGAAGGGAGAGGAGGAAAGTGTGTTAGGGTTGGGGATGGCAATTGGGGAGTGAAATCAAATGTACACAAAATGTTGAATGTAAAACAAATTCTGCTCTGTAAATTTGAACCTAAAGCACACACACACACAAGATTTATAGCCTTGGAAACCTGATAGGGGTCTCTATGAGTTGAAACAGACTCATTGGCAGTGAGTTTTTGGTTTTGGATTTGTGATAAAGTGCTCAATAAATATTAATTGAATGAATCAACCCCAAACACTCAAAATCTACCTTAAATAGAAACCTAGTATTACTTTAATGATGCAAGAGATTAATATTTACCAAATGTACAGACTGAACAAGTAACATCTATTTACTAGGCACTTTCCAGGAGCTAGCTCTAAAGCACATTTATAAAAAGTACTGTTATTAGCTGCATAGAGTGGCCCAGACTCACAGTAGCTCCATGTGTTACAGAGCAGAACTGCTTCATAGGGTTTTCTTGGCTATAACCTTCACAGAAGAAGATCATCAGGTCTTTCTTCTGAAAAGGTATTGGGTAGGTTCGAACCACAAACCTTTAGATTAGCAGTAGGGTGGCAAATCACTTGTGCCACCTAGACTCCTTCTGTACTTTTTGGTGGCACAGTGGTTAAAGCATTCTGCTACTAACCAAAAGATTGATGATTTGAACCACCAACTGTGTGCAGAAGAAAGATGTGGCAGTCTGTTTCTGTTAAGATTACAGCCTTGGAGGGGGTTCTAGTAAGATGGCGGAATAGGCAGACAAACTTCAAAGACCCTCATCAAAAAAGAAAAGAGAAACCAATTGACACAGATACAGAAGATCATCCAGAAGCCCTGAGCTTTGGAAGGAAGGATACAGAATTGGACTAATCTCCAACTAGTAGAAGAACTTACATGACAATACTGAATAAGGAGACAAACAGAGCTACAGACTGTCAGTGATCCTGATGCGATGGACAGTTTGGGTATTTCCAAGTGGTGATGTTCTTGTGTTAGGACCTAAGAATTAACCTAAAAATCGGTTTTTTAACCTACTCACTGAGGGCTGCAGGGAGGACTACACTGGTGGCTGATGACTAAAAAGGGAAACAGTAAAGAAGGCGACAAACTGAGCTGTGGACTTCAGGCTGCCTGGAGGGTACAGCCATTTTGAATGTTTACAAGTGGTTCGACCATTTGGGATATTTAAAGTGACAGCATTCTCTCGGATTCCAGGGACCTAAGAATAGGCTCCACTTGCTGAAGACAGAGTGGACATACCAGAGGCTGAAGAGTGGAAAGGTGCGATATTCCACTTGTTACTCTTATACCCCACATGCTCTTGGTGAATGAGGGTGCAGCCATCCCTCACTCCCACCCAAACTTCTGGGCCAGCAGGAATTCCATCCTAGTCTGTGTGCTCTGACAGAGCCTGGGTGCCCTGCCCTGCACTCCCCAGATTTTTTGTTTGTTTGTTTCTTGTTTCCTCTTTTTTTTTTTTAATTCTTTTAAAAATTTCTTCTTATTTTGTCTTCTTCTTCCCTTTTATTTGCATTCTTTCCTCTTCCCTTCTGAGGTTCTAGTTTTTGGCTTTTTCTCTCTTCCTTTTTCCTGGTTCCCATTTTTCTCTTTCTTGTGGTTGTCCCCATTCTTTGTTTTTCTTTTTGCATTTTTTCCTTCATTATTCTCTTACTCTACCTCTTTTCTTTTATTCCCCTCTCCCCAGATATTATGAGGTTTTTTCCTCTTTTTCTATTCATATTTCTTTTGCCTTTTAAAAGTATTTCTTTAAATATTTCATCACATTTATTGCTTTTCCTCTTTTTATTTTTTCTTTCTCTTTTGGGTGATTGCTCCTATGTGTTGATGCGGTGTGTTTTTTGTGCTCTTGCTTTAACTTTTTTGGTGGGTTTTAAATTGTTATTTTTCTCTGAGTGAGAGACAGCAACTGTGCCCATATGAACCAACCATACCTGGACCTTCTGCAGCCCCACCTACTGAGTGAGGGCCACCACTTGCTTATGCACCAATTGGCCAATAATATATGGCAGCCAGTATGAGCCTAACTCACCCTTAACTGTTCTTCACAAACAGTTAACAGAGATCTATGCAACCACTCTCATACTCTATCACACTCACCAGGAGACAGGTGGTAAGTGCATAAGTGCTGCCAACTAATGAATAGAGGAGCACAGTACCCTGTTTACTTAGATACATCCAAACAAAACAAAAAAAAAAATGAAAATCTTGGAAGAGTCACACCAACACAAAATCACCAATTAAATATAAATACAACAATGTCATAATGTCTTGGAGATGACAGACCATCACAGTCTACACAAAAAAGCAAGATAAACCAGTAGAACCAAGGGACCAGGATACAGACCCAAAACACATCCCTGAGGAAGAATCAGCACTGGAACTCCTTGATAAGGAATTTAAAAGAATTATATTTAGGTACCTTCAACAGACTGAGAGACAGAGCAAGGAAAATACTGAGAAAATTAAGGAAAACACAGACAAAACCCTAGAAAAATGTTGGAAGACAATACAAGAACAAAATGACAAAATAAATGAAAAACTAGAAATGATACAAAGTCTACAGATAGAAATCCAGAAGATTAATACTAAAGTCTCAGAAATAGATAACACATTGAAAGGGCAAAGGAGTAGAATTGAATCAATGGAAGACAGAATTAATTTGATTGAAGACAAATACCACAACACTTCCTTGGAAAGGAATCAATCCAAAAAAAAGATCAAAACAAAATGAAGAAAGCCTAAGATTCATGTGGGATAGCATCAAAAGAAATAACCGGCATGTACTCGGAATTCCAGAACAGGAAGAGACAAATAAAACCACAGAGGAAATTGTCGAAGATTTCTTGGAAGAGAATTTCCCTGATAAGATGAAAGATGAGAATATATCTATTCAGGAAGTCCAGTGAAGCTGAAACAAGATTAACCCCAAAAGAAAACTGCCAAGACATATCACGATGAAACGCACCAAAACCAAAGACAAAGAAAGAATCCTGAAAGCAGCATGGGAAAAATGAAAAGTTACCTACAAAAGGCAACCAATAAGACTAAGCTCTAATTTCTCAGCAGAAAACATGCAGGAAAGAAGGCAATGCCATGGTATATATAAAATCCCAGAATATCAAAATTTTGAACCAAGAATTATATGCCCAGCAAAATTGTCCCTCAAATATGATGGTGAAATTAGGACATTTCCAGATAGGCAGAAAGTAAGGGAATTTGTTGAAAGAAGACCAACCTTACAAGAGATGCTGAAGGGAGTCATTTGGACAGAGACCCAACAGTAGCAAACAACAACTGACCATTAACACACATGATGACATAACCCAGAAACCAACCCAGTTATGGAAGTATCCAAAGTAAAATAAGCTTACAAGATGGTAAACAGGGAATGAGAGACATCAATTAGCAAATGAGGACAACTACAAAACAAAAAGAGGTAAAAAAAAAAAAAAAAAAAAATAGCACAGTTACAGAACTTTTATATGGTGAGGAAGTCAGAAGAATTACAAGATAGAATGGATTGTTCTGAACTTGGGGGGAAAATTACAAATCACAGGGTAACCTCAAAGAAAAATGATAAACATTCACATCATGATAAAAAAAAGAGGAGAAGTACAAATATTTAGCAAATACTAAAACAATAGCAGTGAAAGAATTGATAACACAATTCATAAACACAGCATGGAAAACTGCATGGAATAAAGAAATCAGCAACACATGAAAAAACACATAACAAAATGACAGCAACAAATTCATACTTGTTGATAATTGCACTGAATGTCAATGGATTAAATGTACCACTCAAGAGACAGAGAGCTGCAGAGTGGATAACCCATCAATATGCAGTCTATAAAAGACACACTTTAGAGACAAAGAAAAAATTAGACTAAAAATCAAAGGCTGGAAAAGATATATCAAGCAAATGGCAATCAAAAAAGAGCAAGTGTGGCAAAATTCATTTCTGATAAAATTGACTTTAAGACAAAAACCACCGTAAGAGATAAGGAAGGACATTATATATGATTAAAGGATCAGTTGAACAAGAAGATATAACCATAAAGAATATCTGTGGACCCAGTGAAAGAGCTCAAAAACACATAAATCAGACTTTAACAAAATTGAAAAGGCAAATAGATGACTCCACAGTCAGAGTAGGAAACTTTAATACACCATTTTAAACGAAAGATAGAACAACTGGAAAGAAACTCAACAAATATGCAGAAGAACTAAACAATACAATCCACCAACTTGACCTTATAGACATCTACAGAGCACTTCACCCAACAACAACACAATATACATTCTTTTCCAGTGCATATGGACCATTCTCCATGATAGACTATATGTTAGGCCATAAAGCAAGCCTTAATACATTTTAAAACACTGAAATACTGCAAAGCATTTTCTCAGATGACAATGCTATAAAATCAGAAATCAACAACAGGACAAACACATGGAAACTGAACAACATCTTCCTTAAGAAAGACTGGGTAATAGAAGAAATCAAAAAATGAAATTAAAAAATTCCTTGAATCAAACGTGAATGAAATTACAACATACTAAAATCTTTGGGACACAGCAAAAGCAGTGATCAGAGGCCAATTTATAGCAATACATTCACACATCATAAAAGAAGAAAGAACCAAAATAAACACCTTAACTCAACATCTCCAACAATCAGAAATCCAAAAAACCAAACTCAATGCCGTCAAGTTGGATCCAACTCATAGTGACCCATCCTTGGATTTCTGAGACAGTATCACTACAGAAGTAGAGTAGAAAAAGAGAAGCAAAAAAAGCCTACAGTCACCAGAAGAAAAGAAATAATAAAGATTTGACCAGAGAGAAACGCAATAGAAAATAAAAAGACAACAGAAAAAAATCAACAAGACTAGAAGTTGGTTTTTTGAAAAGATTAATAAAATTGACCACTGGCAAATTTAACAAAGGAAAAGATGAAGAGAATATAAGTAACACAAATAGGAAAAGAATTGGGTGGCATCACAACAGAATCAATAGAAATTAAAAGGATAATATCAGGATACTATGAAGAACTATATTCCAACAAATTTGAAAGTCTAGAAGAAATGGACAGATTTCTAGAAACATACTACTTACCTAAACTAACACAGACTGAGGGGGGAAAGTTGAACAGACCCATAACAAAAGCAGAAATTGAACAAGTCATAAAAAATTACCAACAAAAAAAGCCCTGGCCCAGATGGTTTCACCAGACAATTTTACCAAACATTCAGAGAACTGACACCAATCCTACTCAAACTATTCTAAAACATAGAAAAGGATGGAATCCTCTCTAACTCATTTTATGAAGCAAGCATAACTTTGATACCAAAATCAGGCAAAGAAATCACTCTTAAAGGAAAACTACAGACCAATATCTCTCATGAATATAGATGCAAAGAATATTCAAAAAAATCCTAGCCAACAGACTCCAACAACATATCAAAAAAATAATACATTTTGACCAAGTGGGGTTCATACCAGGTATGCAAGGGTAGTTCAACATTAGAAAAACAATCAGCATCATCTATCACATAAATAAAACACAGGAAAAGAACGACATGATCATAATCAATCGATGCAGGAAAGGCATTTGATAAAATTTAACACTCATTCCTGATATATATATATATATATATATATATATATATATA
>NW_006921832.1:62718-64064 GCF_000298275.1 Orycteropus afer afer
ATTCCTGAAAAAAACTCTCAGTCAAATAGGAATAGAAGGGACATTCCTCAACATCATAAAGGGCATATATGCAAAACCAACAGCCAACATTATTCTCAATGGATAGAGACTGAAACTATTCTCCTTGCAAACAGGAACCAGACAAGGATGCCCTCTATCACCACTTCTAATTCAAAATTGCATTGAAAGTCTTAGCCAGGGCAATAAGGCAAGAAAGGGAAATCAAAGGCATCCAAATTGATACGGAAGAAGTAAAACTATCCCTATTTGTTGATGATATGATACTATACACAGAAAACCAAGAGACTACTGGAACTAATTGAGAGACTTAGCATAGTGGCAGGATACAAGATCAACATCCAAAAATAGACTAATAGAATAGAATTGAAAAATCCAGAAATAGATCCATCAACCTATGGTCAGCTGATTTTGGACAAAGGGATGAAATTCATTACATGGGGAAGAGATGCTCTCTTTAACAAATGGTGCTGGCAAAACTGGATATCCATTTGCATTCATTACATGGGGATTCCTCTACACTAGCAAAGACATTACTGATAAAGAAATAAGGAGATTAATACCATTTAAAATAGCTTTTTTAAAAAAAACCTTGGGAATATATCTTACCAGGGACACAAAAGACCTATACAAAGAAAACTACAAAACACTACTTCAAGAAACCATAAGAGATCTACATAAATGGAAGAACATATCATGCTCAGGGATAGGAAGATTGAACATTGTAAAAATGTCAGTTCTACCCAAAGCAATCTATACATTCAATCCAATCCCAATGTAGATCCCATCAGCATTCTTTAAGGATATGGAAAAACCAATCACTAATTTTATATGGAAAGGAAAGAGACCTCAGATAAACAAAGCACTATTGAAAAAGGAGAACAAAGTAGGAGGTATCACACTCCTGGATCTCAAAACTTACTATTCAGCCACAGTAGTCAAAACAGCCTGGTACTGGTACAATAACAGACACATAGAGCAGTGGAATAGAATTGAGAATCCAGAAATAGATCCATCAACCTATGGTCAGCTGATTTTTGACAAAGGGTTGAAATTCATTACATGGGGAAGAGATGCTCTCTTTAACAAATGGTGCTGGCAAAACTGGATATCCATTTGCAGAAAAATGAAACAAGATCTGTACCTCACATCACACATAAAAACGAACTCCAGATGGATCAAAGACTTAAATTTGAAACCAAAACTATAAAGTTCCTCAAGGAAAAAACTGGAGTAAATTTAGGGGCCCTAATATATGGCATGGGAGCTCTGGTAGCATAGTGGCTAAGGCACTTGACTGCTAACCAGAAGGCTGGCAGTTCAAACCC
>NW_006921832.1:64590-65105 GCF_000298275.1 Orycteropus afer afer
TGGGACTCTCATACTCTGCTGGTGCGACTGTAAAATAGTACAACCACTGTGGAAAGCAGTATGGTGATTCCTTTAAAAAGTTGGAATTAGAAATTCCATTTGACCAGCAACCCCATTACTAAGTATATATCCTAAAGAAGTGAGAGCCAGGACAAGAACAGATATGTGCACACCTATGTTCATCACAGCACTATTTACAATAACCAAAAGATGGAAACAACCTAAGTGTTCATCAATAGAAGAGTGGATAACCAAACTATGGTACAGACACACAATTGAATACTATGTAACTCTGAAGAATAACATAAAATCTGCAAAACACCACATTATGTGGATGAACTTGGAGAACATTATGCTGAGTGAAGTAAGTCAAGCACAGAAGGACAAATATTGTATAAGTCTGCTATTATGAAAAGCCCAGTGTGGTAGTTATGTTTGTGTGTCAACTTGGCTGGGCCTGGTTGAGTGGCTGGGCAGCTGGTGGTAGTTATTCCCCATGATGAGACTGGCAGTCA
>NW_006921832.1:65410-75284 GCF_000298275.1 Orycteropus afer afer
TACTTATCAACCTTGGGGCTTCTCAGCCTCAGCAGCCAGCAGCTGTCTGAGTGAAGAAATGCCTCTAGCTCCAGTAGGCCAGGAGCAGGAGGCAGAGCTGGACCCCAAGGTTAAGGGGCTTTCACACAGCCCCTAGAGCCTGGCACTTTGAACTTGGACTTACTCCAAATTGTAAGAATAAACTCCTGTTTGTAAAGACCATCCCATTTGTGGTATATTCTTGTCAGAGCAGCACTAGGTAACCAGAGCACCCAGGAAAGGTTTATATGTGGAAGGAAACTTTCTTTATTGGTTACCAGTGGTGGGAGGACAATGAATAAGGAAGACCAAAGAAGAGTGGATGCTTTTGAGTAGTGGTGTTGGCAAAGAATGCTGAAAGTACTGTAGACTGCTAAAAGAACTAACAAATCTGCAGCCAGAATGCTCTTTGGAAGTGAGAATGGCCAGACTTCGTTTCACCTACTTTGGTCATGTTGTTAGAAAGGACCAGTCTCCGGAGAAGGATGTCATGCTTGGTA
This sequence comes from Orycteropus afer afer, assembly GCF_000298275.1. Classification (NCBI taxonomy): domain Eukaryota; kingdom Metazoa; phylum Chordata; class Mammalia; order Tubulidentata; family Orycteropodidae; genus Orycteropus; species Orycteropus afer. The sequence continues at coordinate 65,929 of NW_006921832.1, forward strand.
AAGTGGAGATTCAATGAAAAAGGGGAAGGCCCTCAATAAGATGGATTGGCACAGTGATGGGCTCTGGTACAGTAGGGATTGTGAGGCTGGCACAGGACTGGGCAGTGTTTTGTTCTGTTGTACATAGAATCACTATAAATAAGAGACAACTCAACAGCACATAACACCAAACACAACAGGGGTGGAAATGGAGGGGAGAGAGCACTGATAGATAGGTAGAGACAAGTATTGATTTGGGTGAAGGGAAGGGCAATGCACCCAACGTGAGTGATCAACTCAGTGGCACTGAGGAAGAGGAAGACATAGAGAGATACATGGGAAATACAGACCACAAAGATGAACCCTGTGGCACACACTATACTGTGTTGTCAGTGATGGCAAACATTGATCTATAAGTGGATAGATGAATGGACAGGCTGAACGATCAGGTATGTCTAGGCAGGGGAAGTGTGCCCATGACCATGTATAGGGTTGGCAGATGATGTTTCTACAAGCATATTTGTATGTGCTAGGAGAGCATAGTGCCTAAGGCACTTGACTGCTAACCAGAAGGCTGGCGGTTCAAACCTACCAGCCACTCCACAGAAGGAAGGTTGGGCAATCTACTTCAGAGTGATACCACCTCGGCAACCCAAGGAAGGGTCGCTATGAGTCAGGTCCAACTCGATGGCACATAACAACAACAACAGGAGCTCTGGTAGAGTAGTGCCTAAAGCACTTGACTGCTAACCAGAAGGCTGGCAGTTCAAACCCACCAGCCACTCCTCAGAAGGAAGATGGGGCAATCTACTTCCGTAGTGAAACTGCCTCGGAAACCCAAGGAGGGGTGGCTATGAGACAGGTCTGACTCAAGGGCACATAACAACAACAACAACAACAACAACATAAGAATGTCCAGGTATAAAGTAGAGCTGACAAGGGACAAGGTTGTGGTGACTTCTTGGCCACAGCCAGCTACCCAGAGGGAGCAAGTAGTTGGAGCTGTGGGCTCAGGACAATGGTCCCAGGGGACATCAAGCTCAATTGGCATAACATACTACACAAAAACATTGTTCCACATTCTACTTTGGTGAGTAGCGACTAGGATCTTAAAAGCTTGCAAATGGCCATCTACATGCAACAATGGTCTCTCCTCGTTCAAAGCAAAGAAAAATGAAGAAAAACAAAGATGCATGGAAAAATTAGTCCAAGGGACTGGTGGACCATGAGATCCTCAGCCTATATGACCAGGAGACCAAAAGAACAAGAAGGTACCCAGCTACCACCGTCCACCACTCAGAGGGGAATTTGTATAGATCCCAGATAGAGTGGGAGAACAATGTGGAAAATAACTTAAAATTATTTAAAAAAAAAAAAAGACATGCTTTGCTACTCTGATAGAGCCTGGTGAAACCCCTGAGACTATGGCCCCTAGCTACCATTCAGGTCTGGAATTGAACTCCTGTCGTTTCTAGCCAAATAAAAGACCAGCACATGGAGGGAAAGGTAGATACACTCCTTGGAGAAATCAATCATGGGGGAACAGAAGGGCAGTGTATACACAAGGAGACAGCTCGGAGTGGGGGTGAGGGCAGTAGTGCATGGCAGGGAAGAGGTAACTATGAGGAAGAAGGGAGAAGAGAGCTGTTAAACTGTGGGAAATTGCAGTCAATGTCATGAGACAAAGTGTATGTGACCTGCTGTATGGAAAGTAAATTTGCTCTGTAAACTTTCACCCAAATCACAATAAAAATGAACAATAGATAAAAAGATTACAGGCTTGGAAACCCTAGGGGGCAGTTATACTCTGTCCTACAGGGTACCTATGAGTCAGAATCAACTCAACAGCAGTGAGTTTTTTTTTTATTTAAAAAAGTAGGCATAGGAAATAGAGAACACACACCACAATACATAAATCATAGAATTTCAGATCTTAAAAATTCTTAAAGATCATTTAATCCTTGTTTTGCAAGAAGGAATCTGAAAACCAGAGAAGTTTAGTGGTGTGTCCAAAGTTTTAAGACTAGCTTCACAGGAACTGGAACCCCAATCCAGTGTTCTTTCCACAACACATATATTAATCATCTAATTAAATTCTAAATTGTAGAGTGCAGACTGAAACCTTCCTAAAATGTGGCAATGGAAAAGAACACAACAGGCTGGAATAGCTGGGAAAAGCTTTATAGAGGAGGAAAAGTTTAATTTTCCATTTTTAAAATTGATAATTCATTAGTTGCAAGATCACTGAGCATGGGGATCATGTTTTATTTTACTTTGTATCACTAGTACCTGAAGGAGCTCTGGTAGCATAGTGCCTAAGGCACTTGACTGCTAACCAGAAGGCTGGCGGTTCAAACCCACCAGCCACTCCTCGGAAGGAAGATGGGGCAATCTACTTCCGTAGTGATACTGCCTCGGAAACCCAAGGAGGGGTCGCTGTGAGTCGAGCTGACTCTACGGCACATAACAACAACAACACTAGTGCCTGAAGCACAAAGGAAACAACTCAAGTTGGCCAATTTTTAAGAAAGTAACATCTTAATTATCAACTTTATTTAAAATTGGAAGGAAATTGCATATTATAAGGAATTTGAACATTTTGAGTTCTGCAGAAATTGTATCTATGTGGAAAAAAAAAAAAAAAGAAGCAGACCTTACTGAGGTCTTCCATGCCCATATAGATCCCCACTGATTAACACAAAGCTCAGTGCCTTCTACCTAGTCTCTCTGGTCACTCTGAGTATACAGTCAGAGGACAATAACGCTGATCCGGTCCTTCCATCTCTCATTGTTCATCTGGCCACACAACTTTGTTTCCATTTCAAGGCAGACTGTGAGGATAATTGAAAACATGTTAAAACAATAGGAGCCTAAGAGCCTTATTAGTGGAGAGACAGATGTGTCTAGATAACTCCAGTCTTCCCTTTCCTGATAGGTAAACTATTACTGTGAAATTCAGAAAACAAAGGACACTTAAATGGTGTGAACAGTTTGCTCCAGGCTACTAACAGAAAGGTTGACAGTTTGAATTTACCCAGAGGCACTGTGAAAGAAAGGCCTGGTAATCTGCTTCTGTAAGATTACAGCCAAGGAAACCCTATGAAGCGCAGTTCTACTCTGAAGCACATGGGGTCACCATGAGTTGGAATTGACTTGATGGCAATGGGTTGGTTAGTCGGTTAAAAAACTTAGAACAAAAATTAGTTCTATTTACATGGTTTCAAATCCTCTTCTAGTTTTAGGTAGTGAACACAGATATGCTTTTATGTGGTTGTGCTCAGACTATGCACAGAGTCCTTGTTCTGCTTTTCTTTCCATTTTATATTATTCACACACATTTCCATTTATAGATGTAGCTCCAAAAATGACAAGTATGCGATTATGTAATATCTGCTGTATTGGTGTGTTTAATTATCTGCCTTTGAGCACAAACTAGTTCCTTATTTTTGTTATTAGAAATAGTGGTCTGAACATCTTTGTGTCAACAACTTATTTTCTTCTCCTTCAAGAATTAAGTTATAGTGTCAAAAGCAGAGTTCTTGGCAAAGTCTATCAGTAGTTTCATTGGTTCTGTACTATTCTTCCAGTGTGAGCTCAGGAAGGCTGAACTGGTGCTTCTAGTAAAGGAAAACTTCCTGTTCCCCCATAGCCCCAACAGCAGGTTTGTTATCTTTTACTTTGCTAGTTTTTCAAATACATAGTACTTTAAAGATATTTTAATTTCCATTTATTTAATTGCTAGCTAGTAGTGTTGTGCCGTGCATTCTGATGTGGTATAGTGTATTTTTCCATGCCCGGGCTTTGTTTCTTTCAATGTAAACTGTGTATTTATCTTTGATCAGTTATCAAGTAGAATCTGGACATTGAACTGAGATAGCTGTGTACCGAGACTTTTTTAACAGGAATTTTTATTGTGCCTTTTTAAAATTACAGAAGTAATTCTGATCTGCTGTTAAAACATAACATTCAAACAAAAACAATGTGTATTAAGTAAAAGGTAAAAGTTGAGGGTATAAAATGACCAAGGTTTCTTCCTCTCCTATTCTTCCCTCTCCTTGTTACAGCATCCCTTTCCAGATATAACCCTTGAAATCCTCTTTCTATTTTTCAATCATTAACTCCGTATTCTAGATACTATGCTCTCTATTGGGAGCTCTGGTACCATAGTGGCTAAGGCACTTCACTGCTAACCAGAAGGCTGGCGGTTCAAACCCACCAGCCACTCCTCGGAAGGAAGGTTGGGCAATCCTACTTCCGTAGTGATACTGCCTCGGAAACCCAAGGAGGGGTCACTATGAGTCAGGTGTGACTCGACAGTACACAACAACAACAACAACAAATGCTCTCTATTTCTTGATTTAAGAACCACAAGACACTTACTGGCTTCCCATAAAGAATTATGGGAATTTACCTGACTTAGCCTGCTTCCCTCTCTCCAGGCCTAGTTTAAGTTTTGATCTTCTATTGGACACTGAAGGAGCCCTGGTGGTACAATGGGCAAGCATTTGGCTGCTAACCAAAAGGTTGCTGGTTGGAACCCACAAGTCACTCCATGGGAGAAAGCTGTGGCCTTCATAAAGATTAACCAAACCAAATCCACTGCCATTTCCCACAGGGTTTCCAAGGCTGTAATCTTTACAGGAACAGACTGCCACATCTTCCTCCTATAGAGCAGCTGGTGGGTTCCAACCACTGACCATTTGGTTGGCAGCTGAGTACTTAACCACTGTACCACCAGATTTCCTCTCATAAAGATTGCAGCCTTGGAAACCCTATGAGCCCATTCTACTCTGTCCTATAGGGTCACTGTGAGTCGGAATCCACTCAACAACAACTGGTTACCTTCATGGCAAGATCACAAACTTAAATGCCTATTGGGCCTGGGTGGGAAACACACATGTGGAAAACGGGATGGGACAAGAAATGTAACAAGGCCTTCCCTGCCCATCTTCTGCTTTCCCACTATTAACATACACACTGCTAGTGACAATGCCAAGTCATAACTGGCCAACAGGTAATTGTTCTCAGTGCTAGGGAGGTGACTGGGCATGGTGGAGACTAGAGCAACCCAGAAAGGATATGCTCAGCAGAAAGGAGTAGTACCCACTGACCACTGAGGACGTGTGGGAGTGTTGCCATGTACAAGTGATGCTGGATCTTTTTCTTTACTTATTTTCAGAAAAACCATTAAAAAATGAATTGCAAAAGGAAACAAGAAACACAGGGAAAAAACAGGATGAGTGATGTTACATTATGAGGATTGCAATTAATGATAGGAAATAATATATGTATGCACTGTTAAATGGAAAACTGATTTGCTCTGTAAACTTTCACCCAAATCACAATGCAAAGTTGAAAAAGGAAAACCCTATGGAGTCCAGTTCTGCTCTCACACACATGGGGTCTCCAAGAATCAAAATCAATATGAAAAAAAAAAAAAAAAAAAAAGAATTGCCTATGTAAGTTCTCAGACTGTAAATCTTAATTCATTTTTTTTTTAAATTTTATTGTGCTCTGGTGCAATTTTACAGAGCAAAATTTGTTTTACAGTCAACTTAGCTCAATTTTTTTGAAAACAATGCTGGCCAAACCCTAAAGGAGCGTGTGCCAAACGTCTCCCATGAGCTAAGCATTTTGACCTCTGTCATCATGGTGTTAAGTCATATATACTCAAACCTCCGTTATTTGACTCACCTGGTTTGTTTGTTTTTTTGCCAACTAGTTATTTTTCATTTTTATTCTGAAAACATAAGTCATATATGGATTTATGTATGTTTTCTAGTTAGTTGCTTTTTTTTCTTTAAATTTTTATTGTGATTTGGGTGAAAGTTGACTTACCTGTTTTAGACAGTGTCTCTTCAAGTCCCACTCTGGAAACTGAGGACATTAGTGTTCCTGTATGTTTCTCCTTTACCTCTACCTTACCACTCCCCATTCTGTTACTTTTGGCTGGCCAAGGCTTATAGAATCTACTTTCTGTTCTGTAACTGTAATTAGCACTTGAGCTTTGCCTATGGGCTGAATTAAAAAAAAAAAGATGACCAACATCCATGACAACAATATTATATAAATAGCAAAAGAGTTTAAGTAGAAAGAACAAATTCCAGATCAACAGGTCTGTTAGTGTGAAAAAAAAAAAAAGCATATACAGATAATGCTTATATGTTACATATGTTCCTTTCGGAACAATACCCTAATTATTAGCAGTGGTTACCTTTAGAGAACATAAGAGAGGGTCAAGGTGAGGAACTTTCCTTTGTTTGAATTTTTATTTAAATAATAATTTAATATTTAATTCATTTTTTTTTCTTTATAACAAAGTTATAGGCACAGAAATGATTACTAAATAATACATTTGTAAAGGGCCAAAATAGTTAGCTCTTTCCTGTGGTTATTATTCATGAATGATATTATGTGATTATTAGGAATATTCCACTTCCTAGGACCATAGCTCTTCTGTACTCTAATAAACTGCTTTATTTTATTTATTTTATTTATTTTTTAAATTTTATTTTGATTTGGGTGAAGATTTACAGTGTAAATTCACTTTTCATACAGCAGTTCACATATACTTTGTCTCATTATCATTGACCAAAATTTACAATGCAACAGCTCCCCTCCCAATAAACTGCTTTTTAAAGAAAAAATACATAAGGAAAGTGGCCTGGAGGAGGTAGAAATTAAGTCAGATCATGAGGGTGGATGAAAATTAGCTAAATGGAGAGAAAGAAGGGCATTCTTGACAAAGGCACAGCCTAAGGGAAAGAAGAGAGCAGGAACGAATGAGATGTGGGAGGGGAACAGTGAGGACTCAGGAAAGGCCAGGCAGGGAGTAGTGAAAGATAAAGCTGGATAAGAAACATGGAACTAAATTATGGGACTTGGCCTGAAGAAGTCTGTAGTCTATCCACATATATGACGAAACACATAGGCGACACAGCTACAAAATCTTCCTAGACATATCAAACAATTTGTGGTATTGGTTTACTGGATTAAAAAGTTTGGGACCATTGTCTCGGGGGACAACTTAGTCAATTGGCATTAACAGTTCACGAAGACAATGTTCTATATCCTAGTTTCATGAGTAACATCTGGGGTCTTAAAAACTTGCCAGCAGCTATCTAGGATATTGGTCTCTTCCCATCTGGAGCAAAAGAGAATGAAGGAAATCAAAGGCTCAAAGAAGAAACTAGTTCAAGGGACTAGTAGTTGACATGAACCAAAGCCTCCTCTAACCTGAGACCAGAAGAACTAGATGGCCTAGCTACCACTACCGATCATTGTGATCAGGGACATGATAGAAGGTCACTGACAGAAAGGGACAAAAAAGTAGAACAAAACTCAAAATGCTAAAAAATGCCAGAGTTCCTGGATCAATAGAGATTAGAGGAATCCCTGAGACTATCACTCTAAGATACCCTTTAAACTTGGAATTGAAGCTATTTTGGCAAGTCACCTTCCAGCCAAATATTAGATTGGCTTATAAAATAAACAGTATCACCTATGAATAATGTGTTGTCTTACATAATTAACTGTATGAGACCAAATTTACTGAAAAGCAAAGATTAAAAGGTAAGGAGGGGAAGGGAAACTAGATCAATGGAAACAAAACAAACTGAATGGAGAATGAGAATGATGACACATTGTAAAAACTATAACCAATGGCATGGAACAATTTTAATAAATTGTTCATGGATAACCCAATTTGCTGTGTAAACTTTTCCCTAAAGCACAATAAGATACTATTTTTTAAAAATGTCTGGAGTCTTAAATCCTACTATTTTGGTTCTCTTCAGGGGGACCAAATGCTTACTGAGCTCCCATCATGTGCCCAGTAATGTGCTTCTCACTGGACCACAAAGAGGAATATGAGACAGTCCTTGAGTTCAAGGAACCTAATGAGATATGCAAAAGGGATAGTATCATGTTGCATAAGGAATACAGATTTGGAGGCCCAAATCCTCGCTCCATCATATTCACAAAGAGGGGTAATCCTGGCAAGTTTTGTAACCACTCTGAGCCCCTAGGTTTTTCCTTTATTAATATACAATAAAGCCCAAAAAACCTGATGCTGTCAGTTCCAACTCATGGCGATCCCATGTGTTACAGCATAGAACTGTATTCCATAAGGTTTTCTTTCTTAATTTCATTTATTTTGTTGTTGTTGGGAATGCATAGCATGACATACACCAATTCAACAGTTTCTACACATACCATTTGTTGTTGTTGTTGTTGTTATGTGTCGTCGAGTTGGACTTGACTCATAGCGACCCCTCCTTGGGTTTCCGAGGTGATATCACTACGGAAGTAGATTGCTCAACCTTCCTTCCGAGGTACCACTTAGTGACATTGATTATAGTCTTTGAGTTGTGCAACCATTCTCACCCTCCTTTTCATGTTTCTCCCTCATTAACATGACTCACTGTCCCCTAAGGTTCCTATCTAATCTTTCCAGTTGCTGTTGTCAATTTGATCCCATATGGATAGCTCTTTTGTCTTTTCCTTTAACTTTTATTGTGGTTTGGGTGAAAGTTTACAGAGAAAATTGGTCTTCAATTCAATAATTCATAGACATTTTGTTTTGTGACATTCAGTACAGTTCTCACAATGTAAACAGCACTTGCCCCACTTCCTGTGTTTACTGTTTCCATTCATCCTTCTTTCCTATCCTTTCATGCCATCAGAGCTTTATCCTTGGCCAAATGCTGCCGTTTTGATCTTGTATGCTTGGTTGTTCTAAGGAGTGCACACTTCCCTGGTGTTATTGTTTACTTTATAGGCCTGTCTATTTGACTGAAAGTGGAGCCAAGGAGGTAAGTTCTGTTCCAGGTTTGTAGGGTGTCTAAGGACCATAGTCTTTGGGGTTTTACCAGTCGCTATCAGACCAGTAAACCTGGTCTTTGTTATTATTTTGAGTTTGGTTCCATATTTCTCTCCATTCTATCCAGAACCTTCTACTGCAGCCCCTTTCAGAGTGGTCAGCAGTTATAGCTGAGCACCATCTTCTGATCTCAGGGTGAGGTTTGTGTGGTCCATTAGTCCTTTGGACTCGTTGTTTCCTCATATTTTTTATTTTCTTCACTATTTTTTTGCTCTGGATGGGGAGAAACCAATAGTGGTACCTTACATGGCCACTCGCAAGCTTTTAAGGCTCTGAGTGCTATTCACCAAAGTTGGATGTAGAACATTACCTTTGTGGACTGTTGCTATTGTTGTTATTTGCCGTTGAGTCAGACCTGACTCAAAGCGACCCCTCCGTGGATTTCCGAGGCATTATCACTACAGATAATGCTGGAACTCGCATGGTAGAATTTTGCAAGACCACGACTTGTTCATTGCAAACACCTTTTTTCAACAACACAAACGGCGGCTCCATA
>NW_006921832.1:77399-112543 GCF_000298275.1 Orycteropus afer afer
GAAAGAGGGGGAGGCCTTCAATGGGATGGATTGACACAGTGGCTGCGATGATGGGCTCAAGTATAGTAGGGATTGTGGAGCTGGCACGGAATCGGGCAGTGTTTTGTTCTGCTCTGCATGGGGTCGCTATGAGTCGCAAATGACTCGATGGGACCTAACAACAACAACAACAACATCACTCGGAAGCAGATTGCCCAGCCTTCCTTCTGAGGAGTGGCTGGTGGGTTTGAACTGCCAGCCTTCTGGTTAGCAGCGAAGTGCCTTAGGCACTGTGCTACCAGAACTCCCTCGTTGTGGACTAGGATATGCCAATTGACCTTGATGTTCCCTAAGGTTATGATCCTGAGCCCCTAGGCCCAGTGACTCACTTCCTGAGGGTGTTTGGTTATAGTCAAGAAGTTTTTATAACTTTGCCCCCTGTGGAAAAAAAAATCCAAAGCAGTATCTCTACAGAAGCAGATTCCCAATGTTCATTCCAAGGAGTGGCTGGTGGGTTTGAACTGCCAGCCTTCTGGTAAGCAGTCAAATGCCTTAGGCACTACACTACCAGAGCTCCCTTGCCCCCTGTATGCCCTACTATATTCATGGACATGTTTACAGCACATACAATACATATGTAGAAACTTCCTCTGTCAAATCTATATATATTCATGAGTGTAGTCCCATTCACCTTCCCACTCCTGTTCAAGTTGTGTGTCTTTCTATGTATACACTCATGGATTATTGTTATTAATGTTATTAGAGGATTATGTATGTAACAGTATTTACTTTTGTTGTTTTTAACCCTTGTGTTCCTCCCAGTGTCTTCTCTGCCTTGTTGATCATTTTCTGCTGACCTCCTGCTTATTGTATACAGCCTTTCCTTTCATTCAAGTTAATACATGTCTACCCCCTAGTTAGTGATTACCCTCTTTTTCCCTCCCACCCTTGGTAATCTTTAAAGAATGTTTCTTTCTGTGAGTAAACTTTTCTTGGTTTTTTAGCTAGTGGTCTCATACAATATTTGTCCTTTTGTGATTATTTTCACTCAGTATAATGTCCTCCAGGTTCACCCACAGTATGAGGGTTTCGCAGAGTCATCATTATTTTTTACTGTTGCATAGTGTGTGTGCAATGTGTGCATGTACCATAGTTACCCATTCTTGATGATTACTTATGTTGTTTCCATCTTTTTGGTACTGTGACTAATGTTGCTATAAATATGGGTACCTATATATCTGTTTGTGTCATGGCTCTTATTTCTCTAGGATATATATCTAGCGGTGGGCTTGCTAGATCATATGGTTATTTCTATTTGCCATTTTTTTAGGAAGTGCCATATCATTTTCCACAGTGGTTGCACCATTTTACAGTCCCATCAGCAGAATATGAGGGTTCCAATCTTCCCACACCCTTGCCAGAATTTGTTTTCCATTCTCTTGAACTTTGCTATTAATGTTATATAAAGATATATGATGCTATTGATCCAGATTTCACCACCATTCTTTGAAAAGATGGAAAAACCACTCATGAACTTTATATGAAAAAGTAGAGACCTCAGATTAGGAGCTCTGGTAGCATAGTGCCTAGGCACTTGACTGCTAACCAGAAGGCTGGCGGTTCAAACCCACCAGCCACTCCTCAGAAGGAAGATGGGGCAATCTACTTCCATAGTGATACTGCCTCAGAAACCCAAGGAGGGGTCACTATGAGTTGGGTCTGACTCGACAGTACATAACAACAACAACAACTAAAGAAGAACAACAACAAAATAGGAGGCCTCACCCTCCCCAATCTCAAAACTTAATATACAGCCATGGAAGTTAAAACAGCCTGGTACTAGTACAATGACAGACACATGGACCAATGGAACAAAATTGAGAACTCAGAAGTAAATCCATCCACTTATGGACAACTGATCTTTGACAAAAGGCTGAAACTCATTAAATGGGGAAGAGGTCTCTTTAAGCAAATAATGCTGGCAAAACTGTATATCCATTTTCAAAAAAATGAAACAGTATCCATGTACAAAAACTAACTCAAGATGGATCAAAGAGCTAAATGTAAAACTTAAAACCCAAAAATCATCAAAGAAAATACAGGGACAAACTTAGGAACCCTAATACATAGCATATATACACTATGAAACATAACTAAAAGTTTAAACAGCAGAAGACAAACTAGATGATTGGGATCTCCTAAAAATTAAACATTTATCCACATCAAAGGATTTCACAAAAAAAGTTAAAAAGGGAACCTACAGACTAGGGAAAAAATTTGGCAGTGACATATCGGACAGGGAGTAATCTCTAAAATTTATAGAAAATTCCAACACCTCAATAACAAAAAAACAAACAACTCAATTAAAATATGGGCAGAGGACATGAGCAGACACTTCATCAAAGACATCCCGAGAGCCAACAAACACATGAAGAAATGCTCATGATCTTTAGCCATTAACCAAATCAAACCAACTGCCAGTAAGTCGATTTCGACTTATAACATCCCTTATTGGGTTTCAAACGCTGCTTTATGGAAATAGACTGCCTCATCTTCCTCTTGCAAAGCAGCTGGTGGGTTTGAACCACAGACCTTGGGGTTAGCAGGCAGATGCCTTACCACTATGCTACCAGAACTCCTTTAGCCATTAGAGAGATGCAAACCGAAACAATAATGAGATATCACCTACTCCATAGTGTTTTCAAGGTTGTGATCTTTTGAAAGCAGATTACTGGGCCATTCTTTCGAGGTGCCTTTGGTTGGGTTCAAACTACCAACCATTTGGTCAGTAGTTAAATGCTTAACCATTTGCATCAGCCAGAGATTCCTCATCTATGAAATAAGGGGACAAAAGCTACCTTGTCATGAGATAAAATGACTAGGATTATGTGCCTCTGCCAAATATGCCATCAACAAACTGTAGTTCCCTTACTTTCTTACACTGCCTTCATTCCTAACCCCAAATCTGTAAGAGAATTAAAATATTTTTCTTGTTTATCTTTTCTCCACAAAGGTGATATGAGGACAGAGTAGCTGTATTAGATATGTGCGGGTGGGGTTAGCAGAGCCAGGAATTAGGGCTATGTTAGAGGGAGGAAAGGAGGGCAAAGAGACAGACTGAGGGTTAGGGGCTGATCATAAAAAAGTCTTTTACACAGTGCTGAAGAATGTTGGCCTGTGAAAAGCCATCCAGGTTCAACGATATTAAGCCGGGGGTGGCATAGTCAGACTTGCATTTTAGGAAGATCAGCAGTAGAAATTGTAAACTAGAAAGAAGCCAGGAAGCAGGAAACCAGTTTTTAGGTCACTCCAAATCTCATCTTAATCTCTAAATTCCTATATTACAAACTACTTATTGAAATAATTCAAGCAACTAATTACAAACTGTCATACCCTGCTGTTTTATATGCATGTATTTTTCCAGAACCACTCTATTAACTTTTGAGGACAGAAGGAAGGCCAGATACTTCAAATTTTTCAAAGTGCTAAACATAGTAGCCAACTGCTTCTGAACTAGAAGTGAATAGGGAAGAAGTTATTGGGAGAAGAGTGCTGCTACGGTTAAATTGGAAACTGAGTAACTATTCAGGCTGTTACATGTCAGGTCTTCCTTCTCATGGTCCCTTCTTCCATCCCAACAGCCTACACATACACATGCTTTTGTAAGGCCTCCAAAAACCAAATCAAACTCACTGCCATTGAGTCGTTTCCGACTCATAGCAACCTCCATTTGGGTTTCCAAGGCTGTAAATCTTTATGAGAAGTAGATCACCCCATCGTCCTTCCACAGAGTGGCTGGTGGATTTGAACTGCTGACCTTCTGGTTACCAGTTGAGTACCTTATCACTATGCCACCAGAGCTCCTGTTTTGTAAGGCCTACATTAGCCCTTTCGGGGCTTAGGGGCAGCTTTTCGCTTGAAGGTGGCTCTGTTTTAAGACTGGGGCCTGAGGTAGGTGGGCCCAGGGCTCGGGGGGCTGCTTTTCACTGGGGGTGGCTCTATATTAATGTCAGGGCCTGAGGTAGGTGGGCCTGGGGCTCAGGGGCTGCTTTTCTCTTGGGGGTAGCTTTATTTTAAGGCTGGAGCCCAAGGTAAGTCAGCCCAGGGCTTGGGGGCTGCTTTTTGCTTGGGGCGACTCTATTTTAAGGCTGGGGACCAAAGAAGGCAGGTGCAGAGGGGTTAGGAACAACTAACCCCTTGTCTGTCAGTTTGTCCTCCTGTGGTGGCTTAGGTGCTGTGATGCTGGAAGCTATACAACCCATGTCACAAAAGGCCAGCAGGTTACCCACAGTGGACAGGTTTCAGTGGAGCTTCCAGTCAAAGACTGACTTGGAAGAAGGAAGAGGCCATCCACTTCTCAAACAACTGGCCAGTGAAAACCTTATGAATAGCAGTGAAACACTGTCTGATATACTATGGGAAAATTTTAAATAGCCCTGAAACATTGTCCGATATAGTGCTGGAAGATGAGCCCATCAGGTCAGAAGGCACTCAGAATTTGACTGGGGAAGAGCTGCCTTCTCAGAGCAGGGACAACCTTAACAATATGAATGGAGTAAAACTTTTGGGACCTCCATTGACTGATGTGGCATGACTCAAAATGAGTAGAAATAGCCGCAAACATTCATTAATAATTGGACCATGGAATGTATGAAGTATGAATCTAGGAAAATTGGAAATTGTCAAAAATGAAATGAATGCAAAAAGATTGATATCCTAGGCATTAGTGAGCTGAAGTGGACTGGTTTTGGCCATTTCAAATCAGACAACCATATGGTTTACTATGCTGGGAATGACAAATTGAAAAGTAATGGTGCGGCATTCATCATCACAAAGAGTGTTTCAAGATCTGTCCTGAAATACAGTGGTGTCAGTGATAAGATAATATCCATATGCCTACAAGGAAGACCAGTTAATACTACCAGTTAATACTGTTATTCAAATCTATGCACCAACCACCAAAGCCAAAGATGAAGAAACTAAGATTTCTACGAACTTCTGCAGTCTGAAATGACCAAACATGAAATCAAGATGTGTTGATTATCACTGGTGACTGGAATGCAAAAGTTGAAAACAAAGAAGAGTTACCAGTAGTTGGAAAATATAGCCTTGGTGATATAAATGTTACTGGAGATTGCATGATAGAATTTTGCAAGACCGATGACTTATTAATTGCAAATATCTTTTTTCAATAACATAAGCAATGCCTATAAACATGGACTTCACCAGATGGAATACACAGGAAGCAGATTGACTACAGCTGTGTCAAGAGGCAATGAAGAAGTTCAATATCTGGCCAAAACAAGGCCAGGAACTGATTGTGGAACAGACCATCAACTGCTCTTATGCACATTCAAGTTGAAATGGAAGAAAATTAAAACAAGTATATGACAGCCAAAATATGACCTCAATAATATTCCTCCTGAATTTAGAGACCATCTAAAGAATAGATTTGATGCATTAAGCACCAATGACCAAAAACCAGAAGAACTGTGGGATGACATTAAGAACATCATCCGTGAAGAAAACAGGAGATCATTAAAAAGACAAGAAAGGAAGAAAAGACCAAAATGGATGTCAGAAGAGACTCTGAAAATTGCCCTTGAGCAGAGCGAAGCTAAACTAAATGGAAGAAATGACAAGATAAAAGAGCTGAACAGAAGATTTCAAAGAGCAGCTTGAGAAGACAAAGCCAATTACTATAATGAAATGTGCAAAGACCTGGAGATAGAACACCAAAAAGGAAGAACACACTCATCATTTCTCATGCTGATGGATCTTAGCTGAATGTAAAGAATACCAGAAGAATGCTAAGAGTACCATGGTCTGCTAAAAAAGTACTAACAAATCTGTCCTGGAAGAAGTGCAGCCAGAATGCTCCTTGGAAGCGAGAATGGCCAGACTTCATCTCACCTACTTTGGTCATGTTGTCAGAATGAACCATTCCCTGGAGAAGGATATCATGCTTGGTAAAGTGGAGGGTTAACGAAGAAGGGAAAAGGCCCTCAATGAGATGGATTGATACAGTGGCTGCCACAATGGGTTCAGGTATAGCAAGGATGGTAAGGCTGGCACAGGACCAGGCAGTGTTTCGTTCTGCTGTGCCCAGGGTAGCTATGAGTCAGAGACGACTTGACAGCACCTAACAACAACCACCACAGGTTAGCTCTTTATTCTGAAGTCTATTTCAATAAACACCATAGTCTTGTCTGAAACCCCATTTGAGCTACTTCCTATGAGGCGCTAAAGTCTCAGCTCCTCTGATACACAGCAGTCAGAGCCAATCACCATATTTGCTTTTCCTGATAAGAATGAATTTCAGGGCAGAAGAGAAGAAATCTCCAGTAGTTTTAGTATTTTCCCCACCATTTCCCTTGGTTCTATATGACTCTGTGTGGTGGAAGCAGCCCATCAAAGCTTCAGATGCCTGCATGGGAAGAGAACAGCTAGAGGAGCTTCAGACAGCCCCTGAACTTGGGGGATCCAGGCTATCTATAAACATAAGCCTCTAGGTACCCCGGAGACCTAACAATACACACCAGGGCAATGGCACAGTCCTGCATGCTTCTCTTCCATCCTGCACTGTGGGGGTCCTGTAACGCATGTGGGTGGACAGCAGAACCCCACATTCAAGTTTCATCTCTTCCTTTCCTCATCTCCCCAAGTAAACACACTGCCCCTTGACCACCCCCTCAGGCCTAGCAACACCCTCTCATGGGAAGTGGCCTGCACAGACCTTAGAAGTGGGCTCAGGACCAATTGGTAGAGAATTCTGGGGTCCTGGCTATCTAGAACGTGGAAGAGCAGTGTTGGCTCCCATTGGGATGACAGACCAAGTCCCCTGCTCTGTGGAGTGGGTGTAGCTGGACAAGGAATAGGGGCTTTTAGAGTGTAGGCTCAGGGCAGGGGCTCTGGGTGCTTGAGTCTAAAATCAGTTGAATCAGTTCATTCCAGTCTGAAGCCCTGTATAAATGTGCTACTGATGAGATGTAAAGCCAAGATTGTACTAATTCCTGAGAATATAATCTCTTCAAACTTTGGGCTGACAGACCCT
Source organism: Orycteropus afer afer (assembly GCF_000298275.1). Classification (NCBI taxonomy): domain Eukaryota; kingdom Metazoa; phylum Chordata; class Mammalia; order Tubulidentata; family Orycteropodidae; genus Orycteropus; species Orycteropus afer. Next base: position 84,433 of record NW_006921832.1, read on the forward strand.
GATTTAATATTAGTTGCTCTATAATGAAGGGGCTCTGGTGGTATAGTGCCTAAGGCATTTGACTGCTAACCAGAAGGTTGGCAGTTCACACCCACCAGTTACTCTGTGGAAGGAAGACTGGGCAATCTATTTCAGTAAGGATTTACCACCTTGGAAACCCCAAAGGGGGTCACTATGAGTCAAATTTGACTTGATGGCAGTAGTTGTTTTTTTTTTTTTCCCCCTCTATAATGACATTATCTCATCACCAATCTCATATGGTTGACATCTTCTCATAAATCCTGGACACTGTTGGTTCAAGCCAAAGGTCCAAAGTTAGGAAGGAGTAAACTCATCTAGAATGCTTTAACTATAGGCACTGCCATCACTATTGGTAGATTTGGGTAAAACTCTTAAAGGATTTATTAAGTCTTCTCTGTATTATATCTTCTCCCCTATTTATTCCCATCACGTAAGGAGATTGATATCTCCATGTGCATCACATTAGGTGTTCATTTAATTAGGAATACAGTTGATCCTTGAATAACACAGATTTGAACTACATAGGTCCACTTATAAGCAGATTTTTTTTTCAAGATATAGATCTTGGAGAAATTCAAAAGCTAATAGACACCACACCAGAGGGGTTAACAGAAGACGACTTGATAGAGATGAATGCTTATGAACCAGTGCCAGACAATGAGGAAGAAAATGTAGAAGAAGCAGTGCTGGAAAACAATCCAGCAGAAAGTTTCCAATTTATTCCAGACCACTTTTGACTTCTTTGATGACATGGACCCTTAGAACAATTAGAACAATCCAGCAGAAAGTTTCCAATTTATTCAAGACCACTTCTGACTTCTTTGATGACATAGACCCTTCTATGATATGGGCACTAAAACTAACACAAATGGTGCAAGAAGGATTGGTACTGTATAGAAACATTTTTAGAGAAATGAAAAAACAAAAAAAAGTCAGACAAAAATTATGAAGTATTTCTGAGTGTGCCTGCCTCTCCTGCTTCCCTCTTCCACTTCGGACACCTCTTCTGCCTCTGCGCCCCCAGACAGCATGACCAACCTCCTCTTCCTCCTCTTCCTCCTCCTCATCCTACTCAGTGTGAAGACAATGAGGATTAAGACCTTTAAGATGACCCACTTCCACTTAATGAACTGTAAACAATTACCATAATGTGCAGTTAATAAATTTACCTGTTGTGTATGTCTTTGTGTGAAAATCTAGTACCTGTACAGCAAGAACTGCATTAATTCACTATTTATGTTATCGATAAGGCTCCATGTCAACAGTAGGCTACTTGTAGTTAAATTTGTGGGGAGTCAAAAGTTTTATGTGGATTTTTGACTGTGCAGAGGGTCAGTGCTCTTAACCCCAGTGTTGTTCAAGGGTCATCTGTGCATTTTGTAATAGTCCCTGTGTGAATAGCCACAGTCAAAGAACCTATCTGGGAAAGTCTTTAAGCATTAGAACTTTTGTGCCTTGACCGTGGTCCTTTATGCTCCCTCTGTGGCTTGTTGCCTCATGGTTTTACTATGGCTGCTTAAGCACCAGGCATTGCATCTGAATTCAAAGCAGGAAGGAGGGCAGCGTGGAACATGAGAGTGCTGTTGTTGTTGTTGTTTGCCATCGAGTCAGCCCCGACTCATAGCGACCCCTCCTTGGGTTTCCGAGGCAGTATCACTATGGAAGTAGGATTGCCCAACCTTCCTTCCGAGGTGCTGGGATAGTTTTAATTTTTTTTAAATCAGAAAAGCAAGAGCTTTCACAGAAGCTCTCTGGTAGACTTTGGCCAGAATGTGTACTGGGCCACCCGTAGCTGCAAAGGAAGCCTCTATAGTGGCATCTAGAGAGGGAAAGGGTAAGGACAAAGGAGACTGGTAATGAGTTGGCTGTTCAAAGTATCTGCTACAAGGTAGAAAAACTCAAATGGGAGTAAGGGACTGAAATCCAAAGACGAATGAACATCTCATAATTTGTTACGTTTCCGGGGGGGGGGGGGAAGACCACAAGGGGACACCTATAAAACAAAAAAAATCAACCCCACTGCCATCAAGTCATATCAACACCTCCTTGGGTTTCTAAGCCTGTAAATCTTTACAGAAGTAGATTGCTCATCATCCTTTCACAGAGCAGCTGGTGGGTTTGAACCGCTGATCTTCTGGTTAGCAGCCAAATGCCTTACCCACTACACCACCAGAGCTCCTTTCCCACTGCTGTGGAGTTGGATCCAACTCATAGCAACCCCTCCTTGGTTTTTCGAGGCGGTATCACTACAGAAGTAGATTGCCCAACCTTCCTTCCAAGGAGTGGCAGTCTTACCTTAATGCCATTCCAGTCTTCTTTTATTTTATTTTAAGAGCTTGCTTTACATTCAACATTACGTGTACATTTAGTTTCATTTCCCATTTACCATATCCAACCCTAACCCACACTCCACCCCTCCCCATTAAGTTCTTTGCATAAAAATGGGAATAAAAAGGAATTGGGGACAGGGCAGTAACAGATTTATCTCTTTCAAGAATAAAAACAAGTTTGAACCAATTTCCAATTACTAGCTTAGAAGGCAATGAGGGACAAACCTTTACACTTCTTTGTATCTGTGGTCTCTACTGTGTTTCTCTACAGTGATGGGAGGGTCTCTGTGCCCCCTTCAGAAGAAGCTGGGAAGTCCCTGTATTCTCCACATCCAGGCTTGAGAGGGTGGCAGCAAGATTAAAGACAGGAGGGGAGGAGAGCAAGCAGCCTTCCTGAGGGCTGTGGCAAGGAATAAAAGGATTCTTCTAGGCTACAGTGGGGGTTGAGAGCTCTGGTGGTGTAATGCCTAAGGCATTTGACTGCTAACCAGAAGGCTGGTGGGTTTGAACCAGCCACTCCTCTGAAGGAAGACTGGGCAATCTACTTCTGTAAAGATACAGCCTTGGAAACCCAAGGAAGGGTCACTACGAGTCGGGATGGACTCGAAGGCAGTGAGTTTGGGTTTTTGGTTACAATGGGGGCCAGCCTGGGCCTGAGATGTAGCTTGAAGGCTTAATGTTAAAAGTCATTCACCCAAGGAAATTCTACAAAAGCCCTGTTACTAGAGAGCTGAGTGTCAAAGTCACTGTGAAAGTGACAGCAGAACTAATACAGAATGGGCATTTAGGAAGAGGATATGTCCTAAGGCCTGGGGGTAGGTGGGTCGGCAGCAGGCATGGCCATGTGGCTGCAGCACCTATGATTAAGGCACTCTGGAGGCAGAGCACTGTAAATTATTCTTGGTGGGTAACCCCATTTGGAAATCAGTCTTTTAAAACTAGCACTCCTTGCACAAAGTCTATGTCATTACAGGTTAACAGCACCTTTCTTTTTCACTTCTCTATAGGTCACCAAGGAGCTCTGGTAGCATAGTGGCTAAGTCACTTGCCTGCTAACCAGATGGCTGGCGGTTCAAACCCATCAGCCACTCCTCGGAAGGAAGGTTGGGCATTCCTACTTCCGTAGTGATACTGCCTCAGAAACCCAAGGAGGGGTCGCTATGAGTCGGGGCCGACTCGACGGCACATAACAACAACAACAACAACATAGGTCACCGGGTCAGAATCACACCTGTTCAATCTCCTCTTGTGGTATCAAACAACCAGCTTTTTCATTCTGCAGTCATTTGAGGTAGTCCTTCCCTGATGCAAAACTTCTCTTTTGTATCCTTTATTAAAACAACAATACACGATTATAGCATGCTAGTTCAGTTCCACACTATCCTATAGTGTCGCTGTGGGTCAGAAAGGACTCAATGGCAGTAGGTTTCCTGGAGGGTTTATTCACAGAGCAGAGTCCCTGGGTGGTATGAATGGTTAATGTGCTCAGCTGCTAACTGAAAGGTTGGAGGTTCAGTCCACCTAGAGCCACCTCAGAAGAAAGGTGTGAAAATCTACTTCTGAAACATCAGCCACTGGAAACCCCATGGAGCACAGTTCTACTCTGACACACATGGAGTTGCCATGAGTAGAAATCAACTTGGCATTCTCCTTTTCGGTCTTTCCTTCCAAGTTTCTAGCTGTATGCAGTCAGATGGAGGCAGACACTCCTTCCGAACATCTCTCTGGAGGAAGTTTTCTTCTGTACTTGCTCTATACCAGTCCTTATACACCCTCAAGGTGTTGCTCTAGGTTAATTCTGTTCAAGTTGTGAGTGGTAAAGAGGTACTTGCAGGCTGACTTTTAAGGATTACATTCATTTTCAACATATATCCTACATGCAATATACAAAACCAATTATTTCATCAAATAAAATCTTCACATAAAAAATGTTATAGTAATACTGCATCATTATACTTTTATTTTACTTTATATAGTAGCATAGTGTCTAAGGCACTTGACTGCTAACCAGAACGCTGGCAGTTCAAACCCACCAGCCACTCCTCAGGAGAAAGGTTGGGCACTCTACTTCCGTAGTAATATCGCCTTGGAAACCCAAGGAGGGGTCGCTATGAGTCATGTCTGACTCCACGGCACATAACAACAACAACAATACTTTTACTATCTACTGACTTATTTTCTTCTCATACTCTTGTAGACCAGAAACACAGACAAAACCAATTTCTTTTCTTCAGATGAGAAAACCTGTATTCACTTTTGCCCCAAAGGATGACTGCACAAGAAAAAGAACTCCAGTGCACTGACTCTTGGGCCAACATTCCTTCCACCAGGTCCCCCTTCAGGAAGTTGCAAATCAAATAACTCAAAAGTATGTTTTCTTTATGACCTCCAAGGTCAGCAAAGGAAACAAGTCATCACTATGATATAAGGAAGTGTCATGAGTTGAATTATGTCCCCTCAAAATATGTGTCAGCTTGGCTAGGCCATGCTTCCCAATATTGCGTAGTTGTCCTCCACTTTTTGATCAGTTGTAATTATCCTCCATTTTATATGCTGTAAATCCTAATGTCTATATGTCAATGAGGCAGGGTATATCTTGAGTAACAGCCTTATAATAGGGCATGACTCAAGTCACACCCATATTCAAGTCCCACCCTTACTCAAGTCCCACCCTTACTTAAGTTATACCCTTGCTTAAGTCCTTTTATCTTACAAGAGATAAAAGGAGAGAGAAGTAAGCAGAAAGGGGAGGGATCTTACCACCATCAAAAAATAAGAGCTGGGAAGAACTCGTCCTTTGGACCCAGAGTCCCTGTGCTGAGAACCTCCTAAACCCATGGGAAGATTGACACCAAGACACATGGAGATCTCCAAGGAACACTGGGCTCACAGATGTTGAAAGTAGACAAGGGTCTTCCTCTAGAGCTAACAGAGAGAGAAAGCGTACCACTAGCACCTTGAATTTAGACTTCAGCCTTCTAAACTGATGAGAATAAATTTGAGAGAATAAATTTCTGTCTGTTATAGCTATCCACTTGTGGTATTTCTATTAAAGCAGCTTTTGCTTGTCTGAATATGAAGAGGGAGTTCATGTCACAGATGCAGTAGGGAGGCAGGGGGGTTATGTAGATAAGGTCAGTTTTGCTATTTAACCCATACATTACTTTCTTAAGTTTAACTTTTATTTTTCAAGTACTCAATTCAGGTTTTTAAAGTATATTCACAAAGTTGTACAACTCCCACCACTGTCTAATTTCAGAACATTTTCATCACCACAAAGAAACCCTGTACTCATTAGCATTATTCCCCATCCCTCTCTTCTCAGCTCAGGTAACCACTAATCTACCTTCTGTCTTCACAGATTTATAAAGACAGATGTTCCTGTCTTTATACATATACATACTTTATAACATATTCTGTATGTTTCATATAAATGAAATCATACAATTGGACTCTGTATCTGGCTTCCTTCATTTAACATAATGTTTTCAAGATTCATCCATGTTGTAGCATGTATCAGTACTTCATTCCTTTTTGTGGTAAGCTGAGCCCCAGGAATTCTTCATGTCTCTTTCCTGCTAGTTGGGGGATGAGAGGATGGGAGTCTCAGAACAATAGAAAAGAACCCTTATCCTGGTAGTGCCCAGAGAGAAGAAACAGACCCTTCAGGAGTACCACCAACATTCCCCTGCAACCTTCCTCAGGTAAAAGATATGACAGGTCCATCAGCAAAACATCTGCCCATCCCGAGATCTCCAACACAGACCAAAGCCCACCGTAAACAAAAGAAATAAGCAAACTGGTATTTGTTTAACTTTATATATAGATCTGAAGGAAAATCAAGCCTTCTCCCAGATCCAGCCTGTCAAGGAAAAGCTTGAGAGGAACAATGACTCCTGCTTTGTCCTCCCTCCACATCCAGCTGCGTGTCTTACCCTCCCTTCAAACTTTGCAGTGGCTCCTTCTCTGATGCAGAGATTCCGAGGGGGCAAAATGAAAGCAGGGGCTTCAGTCAGGGGCATGGAGTTGACTTTTGAGTGATCCACGCTGAGCGAGGTTTTGGAAACGTGTGTTGAAGGAACCAGCTTCACATCTCCCATGGTCTGCAAAACAGGAAGGAAGAGGACTAGGTCAGATCAATCATAGCACAGTAGGCTTTCTGTCCAGGTACCTGGAGGGCCTACACGCTGGTTGGAGCCCCAGTGTTGTGGGTCTTGACATGGAGTGAGTACCCAGTAGGTCACTGACCACCTGAAGCTTCTCTCTGTGTTTTCTACCAAGAGAATGCAAAACTGCAACCCAGATACCAGCTCCCAAAGCCATGCCCTTGCCTCTTTGAAAGCCCATGAAGGACTTTCCATCTTTCCATTATTTCCTTCTTGTAGAAAAAGAGCATCTGGGGACAGGAACATGGAAATTGAATTGTTTTCAAAGGTTTTACCATAAGGCATCTAAAATCATTACGTAATATTTGTTGACATCCTGCATTAAAAACTCAGGTTTTTCTCTGAACTGTGAGAGCTCATAGGCTAAAAACAGGATCCATAACTCTGAGAAAGAAAAATACTTTTAGGATTACTATGGCAAGGATCCTGGGTGAGGGGAAGTGAGGTTAGAAAGGACATTCTCCGTCTGAGGAGGAGACTGCACAAAAGGCTTAAAAGTCACAGAATATCAGAGAGGGAGAGACATTTTAAGATGATTCAAACTAACTCCTGCACTTATAATTGAGGCCCAGAGTGGGTAGGTCACCAAGATAAAGAAAAAATGGTAGTATCACTGGCCTGAATATCTTTGGCTCCTGACTCCTGGCCCAGATCCTCCTTGAGACTAGGCAATATGTTGATAGGGGCTGGCAAGGAGACTGACCAAACCAAACAAAACCCACTGCCATCAAGTGGAGTCTAACTCATAGTGACCCTCATTGGGTTTCCAAGGCAATAAATCTTTATGGAAATAGATGCCTCATCTTCCTTTCATGGAGGAGATATGATTATCTCTGCACAGCAATCTTCTTCTTCTTTTTTTTTAATATATTTTATTGAAATATAATTTATGTACAGTGAAATACACAAAACAGTAATGTTCTTTTAATGGTTAGTTTTTTCTCAATTTTAAATATGTCTCATTGTAAAACCTGGAAATTACCAAAAAGCAAAAACAATAAATTACCATTTATTGAACACATACTCTGTGCCAGACACTGTACTGAGTACTTGCTATATAATCTCATTTGTTTGAATCCTCAGGATAACCTTATGAAGTAAGCATAATCATAATTTTGCAAAGACAGGAGGTAGAATAACTTGCCCATCACAGTGACTGGCAGAAGTGGGAGTTGAACCCAGATTTACTGAATTCCACAGCTCATGATCTTTTGGCCATGCTGCACAGCCTAAAGAAAAAAGTGAAAATAGCCATAGCTCTATTACACAAAATGGTATTGCATCTCCCTCTAGTTTTTTTTTTTTTCCATGAATATAGAAAGAGACAGTATTTCACATAGTTGAAAGCGTACTATATATACAACTGTTTCCTAACTTTTCCCACTATTTTTCTTAAAGTAAGTGGTTATAGGGTAAAGATTTTAACTTTACCCAAAATAATTTGGTCTTTGCCTTTGTTTCCTGAGAAAATCAAACCAAACTCACTGCCATGAAGTTGAGTCTAACTCACAGTTACCTCCATTGGTTTTTCAAGGTGGCGGAAGTAGATTGCCCCATCTTCTTTCTGCAGAGGAGCTGGTAGGTTTGAACTACCAACCTTCTAGTTAACAGTCAAATACCGTAGGCACTGCACGACCGGAATTTGTTTGTTTCCTGAGGGATAACTCTAAAATCTTGTTTTTTTCCTGAATAATTAAAAAGTGTCTTTGCTATCTAGACAATGCCTCGGGGTTTATGCTAATGAGGGGCTGACCTGACCAGAAAGCCCACCACCTGGCCTGATATCAGCTAATCTCAAGAGAGAAAGGAAGGCTGATCCAGTCAATCATGACTACAAAATGAAGCCAAAAAAAGCCCTGGGCACATAGGCTCTATTGGCTTTCTGGTTGGTAAAAGACATAGTTGCAAGTGGAAGGGTAGTGTGTCCTTTGGAGATAAAAGCTTGCTGAGAACCCTCCCAGACCTTGCCCTAGGCATCTCTTTTCTGCTATCATAAAACTGTAATCATAAAGATAGTACTTTCTGTGAGTTCTGTGAGTCATTCCAGAGAATTCTATAACCCAAAGGAGTGGTAGGAGCCAGAGGGTCAGAAGTGAGGGAGCCCAGGGGGCACTGAACTTGCAGCTGGCATCCTGAATGGGTAGAGGGAAACCCAGGATTTGTAGCCAGTAGTTCAGAGCGTCTTGTGAACCACCCAATTTATAGCTATATTTGCCCATTTGGCAGTTTGTGAGATCTGAGGTAGGTCTGGGTGGCTAGGGTCGGAAAAAGAAGTGTCAGAACAAAGCAGAGAAGTGAAAAGTAGAGATATTCATATACTCGCAGCTGATAATAGAATAAAATGAGATTCTGAAATTTCTGACAACACAATGGGGAAGAAGTTCCTTTTAAGGAATCTGAGTTTAAAATATTCCATTTTATGGACATATTATAGCTTATGTAACTATCTCCTTATTGTTGGCCATTTGGACTACTACTCAATCCTTTGTGACAATAAACCCTGTGATATGCATGTTGTTATTGTTGGTTGTTATGTGCCCTCAAGTTGGACCTGACTCATGGTGACCCCTCCTTGGGTTTCCGAGGCGGTATCACTGCGGAAGTAGATTGTCCAACCTTCCTTCTGAGCAGTGGCTGGTGGGTTTGAACCACAAGCCTTCTGATCAGCAGTCAAGTGCCTTAGGCACTATGCTACCAGAGCTATATGTGCCTAAATCTATGCTTGGGTTCCTGATGATTTTCTTAGGATTGAATCAAGAAGTGAAAGTGCTACAGGTACCAATAGGAGTTCTTGTTTACAAACAATAGAAACTAACTCTGGCTCTCAAAAAGGGATATATTAGAAAGATTGGGGAGGGGAGCTCCCAAAATCCACTGGAAAGGGTTGAAGTACCAGGCTGAGAAAACAGGCATAAGTCGAGGGAAGCTAGTCACTCAGAATAACGTTTTCAAAATTTATCTATGTTATGGCATGTAGCAAGACTTCATTTCTTTTTATAGCTGAGTAATATTTCATTAAGGAACTCTAGTGGTGCGGGAGCTCTGGTAGCACAGTGGCTAAGGCACTTGACTGCTAACCAGAAGGCTGGCGGTTCAAACCCACCAGCCACTTCTTGGAAGGAAAATTGGGCAACCTACTTCTGTAGTGCCACTGCCTCGGAAACCCAAGGAGGGGTCGCTATGAGTCGGGTCTGACTCAACGGCACATAACAACAACAAGTGGTGTAGGCCTAAGGCATTTGACTGCTAACCAGAAGAAGGTTAGCAGTTCAAACCCACCAGCCACTCCATGGAAGGAAGACTGGGCAATCTACTTCCATAGAAATTTACTGCCTTGGAAACCCAATGTGGGTCACTATGAGTCAGAATTGACTCAATAGCAGTGGGTTTGGTTTTTTTGGTTTTTGGAATATATCATTCATTATACATATATACCACATTTCGTTTATCCATCCAGCTGCTGATGGCCATTTACCTTGCTTCTAACCGCTGGCAACTGTGAACAGTGCTGCAGTGGCCTTTGGGGTATAGAGTTCTTCTGTTTGCATCCTGCTTTCAATTCATTTGGGTGTATATATACCTAGGATTTCTGGGCCATATGGTAGTTCTTTACTTTTCTGAGGAACCACCAAACTGTTTCCCACAGCAGCTGCACCCCTTTGTATTCCCACCAATGGATGAGGGTTTCAATTTCTCCACATTTTTATCAACACCCGCCTTTTTTCATCTTTTTGATCATAACAATTCTAGTGGGGGTGAATAGTATCTCATTGTGGATTTGATTTGTATCTTCTTAATGACTAATCAGGGAGCTCTGGTAGCATAGTGCCTAAGGCACTTGACTGCTAACCAGAAGGCTGGCAGTTCAAACCCACCAGCTACTCCTCGGAAGGAAGGTTGGGCGATCTACTTCCATAAAGATACTGCCGTGGAACTCCAAGGAGGGGTCACTATGAGTCGGGTCCGACTCCACGGCACATCACAACAACAACAATGACTAATCATACCAAGCATCTTTTCAAATGATTTTTGGCCATCAGAGACGATATTCTTAAGCACTAAATCCTCTTGCCTCCTGTAAGCAGTCAGAGTTGGCTAGAGGGAAGGGGTCTAAGTTGGGGGCAACAAGGGAAGGAGGTGAGAGTTGCTACCACACATACATATAAAATTAAGATTTTCTGTGTGTAAACATACAGACTATAACCACAACAACCAAAATCAGACCAAACTATAAACAACACTAAAAGATGAATAATAATTTGGGATAAAATATTTGCAACTAACACAATGGACTAGAATATTTTACATGTAAGAAAAAGACAGCCCACCAGATAAATGGGTAGATGATATGAGTTGGACAGTTCACAGAAGACATCTCTTTTTATTTTTTTTAATATTAATTAATTAATATTACTATTTTAATTTTTATGACCAATAAACAAATGAAAACTGCTTAGTCTTGATAATAACTCTACAGTGCATTCTATTATTCTAAACTAATCAAATTTATATATATATATGTAAGATAACATAATATTGGTGAGACTGTGGTGAGACAAATACACTCACATCCTCCTGGTGAGAATGTAAATTGGTACAATCTTCTGGGAAGCAAATTTGACAAAAGATTTTGAAATAAAAGTCCATTTCTTTTCCCAGGATTCCCACATTCAGAAGTGTATTAGCGGGCTTTCCCAGCACAGATGCAGCCCAAAATTTATATATAAGAATTCCAATCATATTATTTCATGGCAAAAGCTAGAAATTTAAAAAAAAAAAAATCCAGTTAAATATCCAATTATTGTTGTTATTTGCCATTGAGTCAGACCAGACTCATAGCAACCCCTACTTGGGTTTCCAAGGCAGTATCACTATGGAAGCAGATTGCCTCATCTTCCTTCCGAGGAGTGGCTAGTGGGTTTGAACCGCCAGTCTTCTGGTTAGCAGTCAATTACCTTAGGCACTACACTACCAGAGCTCCTAAATATCCAATACTGAGAATTAATTAAATACAGTGGACTACCAGGCAACTATATCAGTATGTGTTTACAAGGAAAATAATGACATGAATTTAATGATATGGACATTTTTATGACATAATTTTAATGGAAAGGATCAGAATATTTTCACTCACTCAATTAAAATGCATTTATTGAATATCTACTATGTGCCAAGCTAGGTGCCTGGAATATGTTGTTGTTGTTGTTGTTATGTGCCGTCAAGTCAGACCCGACTCATAGCAACCCCTCCTTTGGTTTCCGAGGCAGTATCACTACGGAAGTAGATTGCCACATCTTCCTTCCGAGAAGTGGCTGGTGGGTTTGAACCGCCAGCCTTCTGGTTAGCAGTCAAGTGCCTTAGGCACTGCTACCAGAGCTCTTGCCTGGAATATAGTAGTGAACAATTACATGTGTGTGTACTAAGTGTGGTGACACAGGGATGAGGAAGGGACAAAAATGGGGCTCTTATATTGTGCACAGCAACACAGGCCCACACCTCAGAAGGAACACTGCTCCTTCTGCCTTACTCCACTGCCACTGGGGTGAGGTGACTGATACACTCTTTGCACCAGGACCATGGTTGCTATGGTGGTGGGGCAGGTGTCATGAGGATTAAGACATTATAATTCTGCTAAAATTCCAGAGACTCTGCTATTATCCAGCTGTATGATCTTGACTAAGTCACTTTCTCTCAGTTTACTTTTCCATAAAATGGAATTCATATTATCAACCTCACAGGGTTGAGGGAAGGATTTAAGTAAGAGTGAAAGGCATTCAGTATACAGTAGGAGTTCTGGTGGTGCTGTGGTTAAGGCATTGGACTGCTAATCAAAAGGGCAGTGGTTTGAATCCAGCAGCTGCTCTGCAGGAGAAAATGGGGCAATCTCCTTCTGTAAAGATTTATAAGCTTGGAAACCCTATGGGGGTCACCATGAGTCAGAATTAAGACAATGGCAATGGGTTTAGCATTTTTTTCTTTTGGTCAACATCATGGGAGTTTCTAGGTGGTGCAAATGATAACATTTGGTTGCTAACCAAAAGGTTGGAACCTTGAATCCATCCAGAGGCACCTAAGAATAAAGTCCTAGAAATCTACTAATGGAAAAATAAGCCATTGAAAATCTTAAGGAACAATGTTCTATTCTGAAACATGTGGGGTCACCATGAGTCAGAGTGCATTCAATGGCAACTCTTCTTTCAGTCTACATCATCACCATCCAGTCCAAAGGGATGCCAGTTTCCCCAAACTGCAGGGCATGTACCTTTTTCACCAAGAACAGTACGAAGCACAGGCTAGCCTGACTATCCTCCAGGCAAGGGTACTGAGTAGGATTAATGGTAACAGTAGTAGGAGGCTGCTAACAGAATTCAGAGAGAAGGTGGGGAAAGGAGGGCCGGTAGCCCACTGGCAGCTTCCCACAGTACTGTCACACCCTTTCTATCTTTAAAAAAAAAAAAAACCTCACTTCCGTTGAGCCTATTTGACTCATAACGATCCCTCCTTGGGTTTCTGAGGTGGTATCTCTATGGAAGTAGATTGCCCAATCTTCCTTCCAGAGAGTGGCTGGTGGGTTTGAACCACCAGCCTTCTGGTTAGCAGTCAAATGCCTTAGGCACTACACCATCAGAGCTCCCAACCTTTCTGCCTTGTTGTTGTTGTTGTTGTTGTTTGCCGTCGAGTCGGCCCGACTCATAGCGACCCCTCCTTGGGTTTCCGAGGCAGTATCACTACGGAAGTAGGATTGCCCAACCTTCCTTCCAAGGAGTGCTGGTGGGTTTGAACCGCCAGCCTTCTGGTGAGCAGTCAAGTGCCTTAGGCACTATGCTACCAGAGCTCCTAGTAGCACCATTTGATGTGCAATCTGTATATATGTCGAACAGGATCTCATTCAATCTCAAAGATCTTGCAGGCAGTTCTGATTATTCCCCTTTGACTAGATGGAGCATATTGAGCACAGAATGCCAAGTATGTTTGTCCAAGGACACATGGGTGAGAAGTGGGAGCCAAACCAATGTCTGATTTCAAAGCCATACTCTGCCAGCTTCCTAGAGACCTCATGGCCCAGATGGAGAGTTTCTTGCTCTCCCCAGTAAAAGTGATGCAACAGCAGAAACCTGGGAGCTGCACAAAGCAGGGAGGCAGGGAATGTGCCCTCCTCCTCAGGCCTGGCTCTGGAAGACACAAGACCCTTTTCTACCTCTGCTTTCGGGGGAGCTGGGAACAAGGAGTGGTGGCATCAGGCTGAGGACCCTTTCTACAAATCCTCTCAATCCATGACCTTCTGAAAGCCTTGGACGCTGTCATCAGAAAGAACATGCTTGGCCTCAAGAACACAGAAGACTGGAGTCATCCAGCCCTGGCAGGGGGTGTGGAGACTTGGAGGGGAGGGTTGGTTACCAGTTAGAAGAGGAATAGACAAGCAGATGCAGCAAGGAAATAACTAGGCCCCTATGAGGTGGTTTTGGTGGGAAAGTTACTCAACCATCACGTGGGCAGGACCAGAGCCCAGTCCCAAGCTGGCCAGTCACACCAAACAGCTCCACTCACCCCTCACCCTTAGCCCATCACCCCGCCCACTGCCATCATCAGCATAAACAGACCCCTTCACACTGCCAACTAAAGGCTACTGACATATTTTGAATGTTCCATTAAAAAACTAATGAAGTAAATCAAACCAAACCATTTTTGTTCTCTAATTTCTCTGCAAGCCTGGCAACTACATTCCACTCCAGAAAACCAAAGAGGCTGGGTGATTTCTCTGTCAGCAGAGCAGTGCTTGGTGGTTGGAATCAAACACACCCAGTTAGGAAGATTCATTCAATCACAGTGAAACACAGATCAAAGAAGAGAAAAAACAGGAGATGGGGGTCAAAAAGAATAGTAGTCTGAGAGTTGGAAGCTCCCACAGAAAATGCTTGGGCCAAAGCCCACCTCCATATGAGGTGCCCACAAGTAACATCATTGATTAACTATTTGAAGCAGCACTGGGGTAGTTTGACTTTAATTTGATCCAAAGCATTTTAAACTGTCTCTTTAATCCAGAAAGGATTGCTTTCAACTATGGTCAAAAGAGGGTAAGACTCTGAGACTAAAAGACTCAGAAAACAAGGTTAAAAATCAAGTATCAAGAAGATATCCTCCCTTCTCAAAGTGTATAAAATTTTTTCATTGTTGTAAATATATATAAAGAATAACACTTGCTTATTTAATGTTTTTCACATGTACAATTTAATGGTATTGATTATATTAATTATGATGGGCAACCATCACCAATATTTGTTACCAGATTTTCCATCACCATAAACACAAACTCAGTGCCTCCTAAACAACATTTGTTTTCAAACAATGGTTTTCAAAACAGCAAAATGTTTTCAATGTTCATCCATGCCATAGGATGTATCAGAACCTCATTTCTCTTTAGGGCTGAGTAATATTCCATTGTATGTATAACCCAACCCACCACCATGGAGTCGATTCCAACTCATAGTGACCCTATAGGACAGACTAGAACTACCCCATAGGATTTTCAAGTTTGTAAATCTTTAGGGAAGCAGACTGTCTCATCTTTTTCCTGCAGAGCAGCTAGTGGATTCAAACTGCTTTTGGTTAGTAGCTGAATGCTTTAACCACTGTACCACCAGAGCTCATTGTATATATGGACCACAGAAGTGTGTATGTGTTAAGTTATTGTTTTCTTTAGGCAGCTGATCAGTCTGCAGGGCATCCTAGAAATACCATCCTCAAGTCTCCTACAGGGAAGAGCTCCCAAGCACACTTCACATTCACAGCCTGGCAGTCTGCCTCAATGGCACAATCAGAGGACAACAAAATACCATGGATAAATACCCCAGGCACTGACAGCTCTAGCTCTCCCACCTTAATCCTGCCTGCAATACACTCAAATCCTAACAAGTGGCCTAATCATTCTAATCGCAGCACAAGCTGCTCCTTGGCCATGCCAGGCAGATTTGCCATAACCCACGGGAGCAAACCAGTGGGCAGGGCCGCAGACCCATGAGCAGGAGACACCTTACCGTGGCCTCTCCCTGGGCAGTTCTCACATAAGTCTGGATGCCGTGGCAGCCAAGCTTCACAACCGTACTGCAGAAATTCCCGTGCAGTCTGTCCAGAGAATTGGGAGAGAACAACAGCTAGGAGGGAGGGCAGGGGACGCCACAGAGCCCAGCGCCAAATCGCAAAAGTTAAGGGGCTTTTGTTCTGACTCTGCTCGAAGATGGTGCAACTTGCCTTCCGCCGGGCAGTCAACTTCACCCAGTCCAGGAGATCTGTTGTTCTAATCCACCCAGCTGGAGTGACCTTTGAAACCTCTGGCTGCCAGCTGCAGAGGCTCTCAATGGAGTCCCGGAGAAGCCAGGGGTGGAAGCTCACAGGGTTTTACTTGTTCAGAGCTGCAGATTCCAATCTGAGTGTGGAGCAAAGAGAGGACTCTGTCAAGCAGAGAGCTGAAGGACTGGGCACACCCCCAGCTCCACATCTGTCTTGGAACACCACCCCAACCACTTGGCACATCTGGCCTGGGATTACCACCCAGGGCTCACGGGACATTTACCTCCTGAGACCCAGCTCTTTCCTCCTTAAGCCGAAGCCCTGTTTATGATGCCTAGAGTGGGAGGCAAGCCCAGTGAGCAGATGGCCTGAGAACTCCCGCACTGCAATTCTCTTAAGGAATTTGGGCTAAGATTTGAACCAGGCTCCACAGACTGTGCTCATGTCATGCATAGGACCTTGCAGCACTGGTCCTGAGCGTCAGGAACTATGCCTGGGACAAACCTCCAAAATATGGCAGGAAAGTGGTGTCCAGCCCAGACTCTCTCCTCCAGGGGAGACAAATAATTTCCATAGTTCCAAGAGACTACCCCATCTCTGCAACTCACACCCTTGGACTAACCATCAATGTGTGAATCAGGAATGACATGAATTTAAGCATTTCCATTATGTAATGTCTGACTATCGAGTAACTGGTATTCTCGCAATACCCAGGTGATCTCTTATCCTCTAGTACAGAAGTTCTCAAACTTGGTCTCAGAACTCCTTATATTTCTAAAAATTATTGAGGACCTGTGGTGCAATGAATTACTTAATGTAACTTTTAAGCCATGCACGGTCTTGCAACTCTCCACAATAACTGGGTGGGACTATGGAAATAAGATTGTTGTGGCCCCTCAAAGGGGACTGGACAACTTGCTAACAATGCATATA
The DNA here is from genome assembly GCF_000298275.1 of Orycteropus afer afer. Classification (NCBI taxonomy): domain Eukaryota; kingdom Metazoa; phylum Chordata; class Mammalia; order Tubulidentata; family Orycteropodidae; genus Orycteropus; species Orycteropus afer. The sequence continues at coordinate 101,171 of NW_006921832.1, forward strand.
TGGTACATAGAATCCTTGTGGGGGTAGGACCACGCAAATAAGGCATACAGAACCCTAACAAGAAGATTGGTCAATTCCGCCATCCCACTGGGCTTAAAAAGAGACAATCCCAGAACAGAGAGGGGAACTCATGACCACTGAAAAAGAAAAAGCCAGAAGCAAAGCATGTACTTTGGATCCAGAGTCCCTGGGCTCCGAATCTTCTAGACCAGGAGACAGAGAGAGAGAGCAAGCTATAACACCAGAGATGGCACAAGGTGGTGAGAAGCAGTGTCAGAGAAATGGAAGTAGAACCAGGAAACTGGCAAGAGATGGTATGGTAGACTTCCCAGCCCATAGAGCAAGAGACCTAAGCACTTTTGGGCAGGAGGCTTGCTGGCAGAGTGGGGTATCCCTGGGCACTTATCAGCAGAGCTAAAGAGCTTTGTAATACTTGCCCAAACAAAGCAGAGACCAGGCCCAAGCAGGGCTAAGGCTTAGAGGTGAGGGCCAAGAGAGGAGGCCTATCCTGAAGGGGCTGAGAGGAGCCTATCTGGCCTTAGAGAGCCAAAAGGAACCTTGCACAGCTGAAAGGAGCTGAGAGAGCTATCTACAGTGAAGAAGGGAGACTGCCTTGACTTGATCCCAAATTGCAGCCTGTTGATCCTGATCCAAAGTTGTAACCTAGTACTTTCCTAATAAGCCCCATAACTGTGAGTATGGTCTGTGAGTTCTGTGTGTCTACTGCAATGAATTACCAAGACCAGCAGGACAGTAGAAGGTGCCATGGGAAGGATGGCTGGTGTGAGAATTGGTAAATACTTTGGACTGAGGAGGTATGTCTGACCTCTGCCTCAAAGGAATCAGCCTTGGGCAGGAGGTCAAACACCCCTGCCACACCATTTTTATAGGACTCCAGAGTTTCTGCATGTGGTTATAACTATCAATATTTACTGTATTAGAAATTAAAACTGATAAATATTAACCACTAAAAATAATAAGAAACTCATTATATGCTCACACAAGTAACATTTTTAAAAAGAAAAATAACTATATTCTCAAAAAAAGTAAGTTATTTTACATGTTTGTAAATTGTAAATATATATGGCTTAATAGATGATGACAGTTGGATTTTCATATTTGCTTCTGCAGTGTGTTGTGATATCATTATGTACAGCTGCTGGAAAACTCCACTGTGTGATGAGAACAAAAAAGGCAAACAACATCTTATTACAAAAATGGTTTGGCAGAAGGGCAATATTTGCACAGGGAGATAGCTCAGAGGGCATGAATGCATAGGAAAGAAGGACAGAGGGAAAAGGTAATCACAGGGAGGAAGTAGGAAGAGAGCTGGTGAATTATGGGGATTGCAATCAATGTCATGAAACAAAATGTGTATGAATTACTCTATGGATTTTGAATTTGTTCTGTAAACTTTCACCCAAATCACAATTGAAAAAACAAATAGTTTGGACCTCGTGTTGTTGTTATTAGGTGCTCTGACTCATAGCAACCCTATGTACAACAGAACAAAACATTGCCTGGTCCTGCACCATCTCACAATCCTTGCTATACTTAAGCCCATCATCACAGCCACTATGTCAATCCATCTCAATGAGGGTCTTCCCTTTGTTCACTGACCCTCTATTTTATCAAGCATGATATCCTTCTCCAGGGAATGGTCCCTTCTGACCACATGACAAAAGTAGTGAGATGGATTTATAGTATTCTTGCTTTTAAGGAGCATTTCAGCTGCACTTCTTCCAGGACAGATCCCCAAAAAATAGTCTGGACCTCATAGGGCACCCTCTAACAGCTGCTGCTCTAGCCTATTCCCCTACTCTCCCTGTCACCAATCTACTCTCACCCTGTCCTTCTTAAAATACACAAGTGGAAAAGGGAAGTATGGTTTTATAAGTATATAGCTTTGACCGATGGGTGGGGAAGAGGGTGAATCATCACCTAATTTGATTCCATCTTCTCTTCCAAAGAGAATGGCTGAACAAATATGGACTAGAAATATTTGAAGCCTAAGAGAGGTCACTGATAAAGAGAATACCTTTAAATCAATTAAGTCCATGATGAAGACTGAATATACATCCCAGATCTGGAAGAGACCTTGACCATGGTAGCTATTCAAATATTTTATGGCTAATAATGGAATGAATGAATCCAGAAAACAATGCTATATACCACTATGGAATGGAGGCAACCTCAGATCTAAGTATTCTTACATGCAGGTCTCTGATGATGGGCAATAGGACTGGAAAGTCATTTTGAACTATGTAAAATTTGGACCAAACATGGAAAACATGCCTATCCTATCTGTGGGTGACACTAAGCAAACAGGAACAGCTAAGGTGGTGGATAGCATCTTAGGGCTTAACTACAACCCTGAAAAATCAGCAAAATGGCAGAGCTAGAGAAGACATTTAAAAGAAAAAATAATAATTCCCATACTTGAACTTGAAAACAAAAAAATAAAACAACTGCCTAAGTAGAAAATGGCTGGTTGAAAATAATGAACAAAGACTTCTGCTCTATTCAGGTTAGGCCAGGTCGCCATGCTAAGAGCTATCATTAAATCCTTCTGGTTTTCTTCATAGCACATATCACATATCATAGTTGGCAGTTGTTTAGTTACATGGTACTTGTTTAACAACCATCTCTTCCAGAGGAATGTAAGCTTCACCAGGTGCTCACTATGCCTAAAATACAGAGTAAGTAAAATACATAGTAAGCATATAGTAAGTTCTCATGGCATGAATATCTGAATAGGAATTTAGGTTAAGAAGTATGAAAAGTCCAAGCTGTAAAACCCCTTTATTTTGTTGCAGGGAACATCTTATGAATGTTAGAGAGCATATAGGGAAACAAAAACAAGTAAACAGGTTGTATCAATGGAAAAATCCCTCCCTTTGGGGTATATCTAATGTGTAATGTGGGTGCATTCTTTCTGCTTTTTGCTTCTCAGTCTTCCTGTCTATGAAATGGGCATAATCATGCCATGCCCTGGTGTTTCAGTTACCTAGTGCCGCTGTGACAAGAATATACCACAAATGGGATGGCTTAACAAACAGGAGTTTATTCTCTTACAGTTTGGAGGCTTTAAGTCCAAATTCAAAGTCCCAGGCTCTAAGGTCTGGGTGAAAGCCCTTCAACCTTGAGCTCTGTCTCCTGTTCCTGGCTCACTGAAGCTGGAGGCTTTTCTTCACTCAGACAGCTACTAGTTGCTGAGACTGATAAGCCCAAGGTTGACAAGTAAATAGGCACAGTCCTGATGTTACCAAACCACATGATAGGCCATTAATTCAACTCCATTGAAAGTCCCAAGATTGGCAGAGCATGGCAGGCTGCTGAATAACAACTAGGCTACATGCAGGGTTCAAGCATGCCATAAGCTAGAGACTATTCCCAAAGCTGTTTCTTATATATGGGAAGCAGACTACATACCCAAAACAGCTACTCAGCTGCTCCAATAGATTCCACCAGGGACTTAATTACTAATCTCACCATTCAGCTTCCCAGCCACTCAACCAGGCCCAGCCAAGTTGACACACAAACTTAACCACCACACCTGGGTATCCTCTTTGGGTTTCCTGCTGGCATTTCTGAGTGACTCAGATTCAGGTCCCTGGCTAGAAGCATGCAAAGCCAATGCATGCTTATCCCTCACAGCAGTGTTCTGCCCTGAGCCACCAGGCAGCCTCTCCCTCCCCACGGCTTCCTGGGACTTTCCTTCGGAAAATACATTAAAGGAGCAGCTGGGTTGCAGGCAGAATAGCTGCCCACGTCAGCCAGGCCACATCAGCAGAGCAGCAGACCACGGGTAGGAGGAGGAGGTCTGCTCAGCGACACACAACTCTGAGTGCCCACATCTTTGGCAGAGAGTTATTTTTAAGTTTTCTTAAAAGAGGACACAATACAACACATACAGAGATCAAATCAAATAAACACACCCAACCGCACACACAGTGTGAATGAGTGAGGCCCTGTCTCTTGGAGTTGCTCTCTTCCTGCTGGGATTCTTGCTTAATTTGGGGTTTAATGAGAACAGGCTGAGCAAAGCTTTCTGCAGTAAAAGTCACATGCAAAAAAGAAATCAAAGCCAGAACCAGAAACACCAATTACAACTAAATTAGCAAAATTCTCTTTCTCTTTTTCTCTCACCCTCTCTCTCTTTTAAAATTCACATTCTTATCACAATCTAGCAACAATCCTAAAGCTCACTCATTTCATTATCAGGTATCAGTTCTATGCAAGTTTGGGGTCTCAGGTGTGTTTATCCAACTCCTACTACCACCATCCCCTTCTCAAGTACCACATCTCCTCCTTCTGTTCTGCTACACGATACCAATTATGCCGAGTTTTTCAAACCCCAGGAGACAATACTATAAGTACTCAGGTCGGGGCTGCCCTGGCCCACTGGAGTACAGGAGAGCATTCTTACTTTCCATCCCCAGGACATGCTTAGGGCAAAACAGACTGACTCTGCAGTCAGACAAACAATGAGTTCTCTGCTGGTAAATTGTATAGCAAAAGGAGCCCTGGTGGGGCAGTGGTTGAGTGCTCAGCTGCTAATCCAAAGGTTGGCGGTTCAAACCCACCAGCCAATCCACAGGAGAAAGATGTGGCAGTCTGCTTTCATAAAGATTTACAGCCTTGGAAACCCTATGGCCATTTCTACTCTGTCCTGTAGGGTCACTATGAGTCAGATTGGACTTAACAATGGGTTTTTAAACTATGTATTAGGCAAGTGACATCTGTGAGAGTCTCAGTTTGCTCATCTGTAAAATGGATATACTTATTTATACCTCCCTACCATGCAAAGAGTTCTGGTGGTCAAAAGGTATTTGACTGCTAACCAGAAGGCTGGGGGTTCAAATTCACCACCCACTCCTCAGAAGGAAGGTGGGGCAATCTACTTCCACAGTGATACCACCTCAGAAACCCAAGGAGGGGTTGCTATGAGTTGGGTGTGACTTGATGGCATATAACAACAACAACAACCATGCAAGGTTGTTATGAGTGTATGAAAAGTCATGCATCCCAGTCTCAGGCACAGGAGAGATGCTCAATACATGGGAGCTGCTATTGTTAATGTTGTTGTTGTGATTATTACTATTTTAAGATATCTTTCAGAAGCTTGGAGGAGAAAAAGCAGCTTTGACCAAGGAGGGAGCCCTAAACAGGGAGGCAGTATGGGAAGGTGAAATACCATAGGAGAGAGGATCAATGTCTCTAGGGTTCCCCATGGCTCCACCACAACCAGATGTGTGACCTTAAGAAAGTGACTTTCTTTTCCTGGACCTCTTCCTCTACATGGCCTAATGGCTTTCTGGGAACTTTCTAATCCTAGTGCACCTATGTCTCTAAGACTGCTGCCAGCTCTCCACAGGGCACAAGGGCTAACAGTAGAGGCATTAGGGACAGCCAAGCCCAGAGCAGGGAAAAGATATTACAGCACACCAGAAAAGGAGGCAAATCCCACCCTCCCAGAGGAAGAGAGTTTATCTACCTTGCAGGGCTTCACAAGGCACACTGGTGAGACACCAACACAGACTAGGTTAGTGCTAGGAAGGGTCACCTATGCAGATATCCCAGCTCCTCAGCCTCACCAGCTCCTAGGTCAAGCCTTTTGATTACATGAGCTCTGTCCAGAGAGGGTCTGGGGCTGGAAGAACTGAGGGAAAACCCCAAAAGAAAGGGAGAACTAATAATTACTACTACTTACTGAGCACTTACAATGTGTCAGGCATTGGACTAAGTACTTAAAGTGACTTATTTAATCCTTTAGCCAGATGGCAAATATTAACAGGAGAATTAATGGGGCAAGGGGCTGGGGAGTATCATTCACCTGTAAAGTAAATATTTCTTTTCCTCCTACCACTTTCTTCTTCCTCCCCCTGTTCAGTCAACATTTAGTAATTTGAGTTATTTTGAAACTGAAATCTAGGGAAGGGGAGTGGAGGTGGGTGAGAGGGAGAAAGGATGATTTGGGAACTGTAGAGAAGGCCCAGAAAGGGGAAAGAGAGGGAGCCAAGGCTTTGAATGTACCCTGTCCTTCTCCTCAGTACTGGTCATTAGAGAAGTCTAAGAAAGCCTCACCACCTGTCAGTTTGTCATAATGTAATGGCTTGCGTGTTGCTATGATACTGGAAGCTATGTCACTAGTATTTCAAACACAGACGGTTACCCATGGTGGACAGTTTCAGCAGAGCTTCCAGACTAAGACTAGAAGAAAGGAAGAAAGGCCTGGTGATCTACTTGCAAAAATTAGCCATTGAAAACAACAGAATGTTTTCTAATATAATGCTGGAAGATGAGCCCCCTAGGTTGGAAGGTGCTTAAAGTACACAGTGCTACAACAACGGACTTGATTGAGCATACAATGATCGTGAAGAAGGTGTTAAAACCTGGCAATGTTTCATTCTGTTGTACATGCAGTCCACATCAGTTGGAACTGACTTGGTGACCACTAATAACAACAAAAAAGCCCACAGTGGAAAAGAAGGCTCAGAAGGAAGTAAACCTTGTGAGTCTGCTGACCACACCCTTCTCTGGAGGGTGCTTTGAGCAGCTTCTCTAGCTCCAGCCTGGCTTGGCCCATCTCTTCCCGAGTCCACTAGAATCACATGCTCTCCCTTTGCTCTCTGCAGGGGGCTGGCTCTGTGGGGATGATCTGAAGGGACAGGCCCAGAGAAGAGTATGCTGGGAGGGCCCTTGGATTTTGAGTACACAGATCCATATGAGCTGTGAGCAGAGCTTGCCATGGCCTGGTCGCTCAGCAGGGACCCTGCTCCTCTCCACATGGCAAGTGGATGGAGATGCCAGTGTCCCATGGGCTGTTGCTCCTGGGAAAATATTAGCTCTGTGGCTGGATTAACGTTTGGCTGCTTCTAGGAGAGAAAGAGCAAGGAGGACATTTCTGTGGGAGTCCCTGCCTTTCCATGTGAGAGCCTCAGACATTCAGTGTAACAGTATCTCCAAGAAGAGGGAATGCAGGGGAGGACTGGGGACAGGAGGGCCCAGTGACATGGAATGCAGATGAGAGTGAAGACTGTGTTTGAAGACTATCACCAGCAAAGGGCCTCCAAAGCATCTGCTTGGACCCTCTAGAGCTGCCCATCCAGCTCTGCCATGTCCAGGGCTGACTGGAGCTTCCCTTACTGAGAGGCCTGAGATAGTTGTCTTCCAAATCCTCCTCCATGTGACACAGCAAAGGAAAATGCAGCAAAAACCAACCTGACTTATCAACTTTACAGCCTGGGATTTGAGACATGAGTTTGCAGTTGTTTTCTAATTACTCCCATCAACACAATCTGCCTCCTCTGGCATGAAGTCAAAGGCCTGGAAAACAGTGTTACCACTTTCTCATTTTCCTTCTACCCTTGGTAAGCTCTGAGAGAAGCAGCAGAAGCACGCAAAAGGGGAATGAAAAGGGAGTGAGACTGGTGTCTTCAATGTACCAGAGGAGGGAAGGTGCTATATCCAGGTGGCTTTTCCTCAAATGATTTTCAAGTTGGCTCCCTCAGCTAGAGAGAGATGACCAAACACTACTCTTGTCAAGCCTAGAACTGTACCATAAACACAGCTGGGGTAACCATCAGTCCCAGCAATAAATTTACAACCCAAGAGGAAGCTAGATGATGACTGCAAGGTAGTGAATTTTAGTAGAGTAGGCTTTGTAGTCAGACATGCCTAGACTTGAATCCTGCCTCTGTCACTTACCAAACTCTTATAAGCCTCAATCTCCTCATCTCCAAAATGGGGATTTAATTATCTCTTTTATAGGACTGTTCAAACCCACCAACAGCTCCATGGGAGAAAGATGAGGCCATCTGTGACCTTAAAGATTTACAGCCTTGCCAAAACATACTACATAAAAACATTGTTCCACATCCTACTATGGCAAGTAGCAACTGGGCTCTCAAAAGCTTGCAAGCTGCCATGTAGATGCAACGATGGGTCTCTCCTCATCCAGAGCAAAGAAGAATGAAGAAAACCAAAGATTCATGGAAACAATTAGTCCTAGTGACTCGTACACCATGCGATCCACAGCCTATACAACTATGAGACCAGAAGAACTAGATGGTGCCTGGCTACCAATGTCAACCACTCAGAGGGGGAATCTATGTAGGAGATTCTGGATAGAGAGGGAGAACAATGTGGAACAAAACTCAAAATCATTTGGGAAAAAAAGGGGGGGCAGTTGGTCTGATAGAGTCTGGTGGAACCACTGAGACTATGGTCCCTAGCTGCCCTTTAGGTCTGGAATTGAACCCACTCCTGTGGCTTCCATCCAAACAAAAGACAGGCATATGAGCTGAACATTTCATTAGGCAGATACACGCCTTGGAGAGATCAATCATGGGAGAATAGAAGGGCTGTGTATATACAGGAAGACAGCTCAGGGGGCAGGAGTGCATGGGAAGAAAGGACACAGGGAAGAGGTGGCTATGGGGAGGAAGTGGGAGGAGAGCTGTTGCACTGTGGGAGATCGCAGTCAATGTGATGAGAGAAAGTATATGTGAACTGCTGTATGGAAAGTGAATTTGCTCTGTAAACTTTCACCCAAATCACAATAAAATAAAAAAAAGATTTAAAGATTTATAGCCTTGGAAATCCTATGGGACAGTTCTACTCTGTCCTATAGGGTCACTATAAGTCAGGATTGATTCAGTGGCAGTAGGTTGGGTTTTTGTAAGACTGTGTGGAGATTAAAGACAACTTTAAGTATACAACACAAAGTGAGTACTCAAAATATTCAATACATTGTAAGTATAATAAGCAAAGTAATTTCTAACAATGTCTGGCATATAGCAAACATTTGAAAAGTGGTAACTGGTAGCGTAGTGCCTAAGGCACTTGACTGCTAACCAGAAGGCTGGAGGTTCAAATCCACCAGCCACTCCTTGGAAGAAAGGTTGGGTAATCTACTTCCATAGTGATACCGCCTTGGAAACCAAAAGGGGGGTTGCTATGAGTTGGGTCCGACTCGATGGCACATGACAACAACAACATGATGAAGAAGCAGAGGTATCACATTTCTCTTAGATGTTCTAGTTCATTTAAATATTACTACAACTATTATCGTATCTATCCCGAGTAGAATATTAATCATGTTTTATTTGAAATTGCTTTCATGAACTATTTGTAACTTGCTAGACAATATGCATTGCTCCCACCTTCTCAAATTCTGGCTTCCCATGGTTCCTATTGTTAGTTGTCGATGAGTCAGCTGTGACTCATGGGAACCTTTCTTGTAACAGAACAACTGTTGCCCAGCCCTGCACCATCTTCATGGTTGTATATTTGTGTCCACTGTTGTGGCTATTTTGTCAATTCACCTTATTGATGGTGTCTCTCATTTTCATTGGCCCCCTACTTTATCAGATATGATACCCATCCATGATATCCATGAAAATAGCAGCTGATATTTCCTGATGATGTGTCCAAAGTAAGTGAATCAAAATCTCACTGTCTTGGCTTCTAAGGAACATTCTGGTTGTATTTCTTCTAAGATCAATTTGTTCTTTTGGTAGTCCACACTATATTCAATATTCTTTGCCAACACCACAGTTTAAATGCATCAATCCTTCTTTTGTCCTTCTTTTTCATTGTACAACTTTTACATTCATATGAGGTGATTGAAAAGACCCTGGCTTCATCAGGGACACTTCAGTCATCAAAGTGACATCTTTGATTACCATTAGAACACTAGAATATGGCTGAATTCCAGAATGTCAGAGCCGAAAGTGAACCTAAACCATAGTACAAGCATTTAATGTTGCAGATGAGCAAAGTGGGGCTCAGAGTAGACCAATGTATTTTTACGTTGGTATGGATCTTGGAAGTTTCTAAGGCATAGAGAACAGGTCATGACAATCTAAGCAGGTTAGCTGAATAAAGTGGGAGAAAAATGTGGAACAAATATCAAAATAGTAAAAAAGACCAGGCTTACTAGTCTGATACAGGCTCGTGTAATTCCTCAGACAGAGGCCCTTACACAGAGTCACTGTACAAAAAAGAATTGGTCACCAACAAACATACAAAGAAATGTTCACAATCATTAGCCATTAGAGAGATGCAAATCAAAACAATGAGATACCATCTTGCTCCAGCACTAGTAGCAAAGTTCAACAAGACAGAAAATAACAAATGCTGGTGAGGATGTGGAGAGACTGGGACTCTCATACACTGCTGGTGGGACTGTAAAATGATACAACCACTGTGGAAAGCAGTATGGTGATTCCTTAACAAGTTGGAATTAGAAATGCCATTTGACCCAGCCATTCCATTACTAGGTATATATCCTAAAGAAGTGAGAGCCATGACAAGAACAGACATATTCACACCCATGTTCATTGCAGCACTATTTACAATAGCCAAAAGATGGAAACAGCTTTGGTGTCCATCAACTGAGGAATGGATAACCAAACTATGGTACATACACACAATGGAATACTATGCAATCCTAAAGAATAACCTAGAATCTACAAAACACCACATAGCCTGGATGAACTTGGAGGACTTTATGCTGAGTGAAATAAGTCAATCACAGAAGGACAAATATTGCATTAGTCCATTACTATAAAAATCAGGAAAACGTTTATCTATGGAAGGAAATTTTCCTTGTTGGTTACCAGGGGTGGTAGGGGAGGGGAGGGAACACTGTTAGATAGGTAGAGATACATATTGATTTGGGTAGCGAGAAGGGCAATGTACCAAATGTGAGTGATCAACATTGTGGCACTGAAGAAGAGGAAGACCTAGAGAGGTACATGGGAGGTACAGACAACAAAGATGAATCCTTTTGCTGCATTGTCACCGAAGGCAAACATAGGTATACAGGTGGAAAGATGGGTGGATAGGCTGAACTATTAAGTATGTCTATGAAGTGGAGAGTGTACTCAAGACCATGTATAGGGTTGGCAGACAATGGTCCTGTAAGAGTATTTCTATGATCTGAATTCCCATGTGTAGTAGAGCTGACAAGGGACAAAGTTGTAGTCACTTTTTGGTCACAGCCAGCTACCCAGAGGGACCTAATAGTTGAACCTGTGGGCTTGGGACCATAGTCACACGGGATATCAAGCTCAATTAGCATAACATACTACACAAAACATTGTTCCACCTCCTACTTTGGCAAGTAGCAACTAGGATCTTAAAAGCTTGCAAGCTGCTATCTAGATGCAACAATGGGTCTCTCCTCATCCAGAGCAAAGAAGAATGAAGAAAACCAAAGATTCATGGAAACAATTAGTCCTAGTGACTCGTACACCGTGCGATCCACAGCCTATATGACTATGAGACCAGAAGAACTAGATGGTGCCCAGCTACCAATGTCAACCACTCAGAGGGGGATCTATGTAGGAGATCCTGGATAGAGAG
>NW_006921832.1:112684-114082 GCF_000298275.1 Orycteropus afer afer
AGGCATAGGAGTTGAACATTTACCTGAGATAGGTACACTCCTTGGAGAGAACAATCATGGGAGAAAGAAGGGCTGTTTATGCACAGGGAGACAGCTCAGGAGGCAGGGGTGTATGGAGGGATGGATACAAGGAAGAGGTGACTGTCGGGAAGAAGTGGAAGGGGAGCTGTTGCATTGTGGTGAACTGTGGTCAATGTCATGAGACAAAGTATAAGTGAACCTCTGTATGGAAAGTGAATATGCTCTGTAAATTTTCACCCAAATCACAATAAAAAAAATAAAAAGAGAAAAGAATTGGTAAATGTTCACCTGTTTCAGGAGATGGCATATGATCAAGAACCACAATGGTATTGAAAGAAGAAGTCCAAGCTGTACTGAAGGAATTAGTGAAAATCAAGTCTCCAGGAATTGATGGAATACCCATTGAGACACTTCAACAAACAGATACCGTGCTGGAGGCAATTACTTGTCTGTGCCAAGAAATTTGGAAGACAGCTACCTGGCCAACTGAGTGGAAGAGATCCATATTTATACCCATTCCAAACAAAGGTGATCCAACAGAATGTGGAAATTATCTAAAAATGTCATTAACATCATACGCAAGTAAAATTTTGCTGAAAATAATTCAAAAATGGTTGCAGCACTAGATTGACAGTGAAGTTCCAGAAATGCAAGCTGAATTCAGAAGAGGGTGTGGAATGGAGGAATATCATTGCTGATGTCAGATGGATCTTGGCTCAAAGCAAAGAATACCAGAAAGACATTTACTTGAGTTTTATTGACTATGCAAACGCATTTGACTGTGTGGATTATAACAAACTAGAGATAACATTAAAAAGAAAGGGAATACCAGAACATTTGATTGTGCTCATGAGGAATCTGTACATAGACCAGGAGGCTGTCATTTGAGCAGAACAATGGGATACTGCATGGTTTAAAATCAGGAAGGGTGTGCGTCAAGGTTGTATCCTTTCACGGTACCTATTTAATCTATATGCTGAGCAAATAATTTAAGAAGATAAACTATATGAAGAAGAATGTGGCACCAGGACGGAAGGAAGACTCATTAACAACAGACAACAAAACCTTGTTTGCTGAAAATGAAGATGACTTGAAGCATTTACTGATGAAGATTAAAAACTACAGTCTGCAGTATGGATTACACCTCAACATAAAGAAAATGAAAATCCTCACAACTGGACCAATAAGCAGCATCATAATAAATGGAGAAAGACTGAAGTTGTCAAAGACTTCAGATTACTTGGATCCACAATCAACATCAATGGAAGCAGCAGTCAAGAAATCAGATGACGGAGGCGGGGCAAGATGGCGGACTAGGCAGAAGGATTGCACAGACCCTCTTCAACAAAGAAAAGGGAAACCAATTAACACAGACAC
>NW_006921832.1:123008-124201 GCF_000298275.1 Orycteropus afer afer
AAATCTTCACCCAAATCCTAATTAAAAAAAAAAAAAAAGAAATCAGATGACATACTGCACTGTGTAAATCTGATGCAAAAGACCTCTATCAAGTGCAGAAAAGCAAAAATGTCTCTTTGAAGACTAAAGTGCACCTGACCCAAGCCATGGTATTTTCAATCGCCTCATATACATGTGAAAGCTGGACAATGAATGCTATTATTGTTGTTATGTGCTGTCAAGCGACCCCTCCTTTGGTTTCTGAGGAGGTATCACTACAGAAGTAGATTGCCCAACCTTCCTCCGAAGACAATTGAATAAGGAAGACCAAAGAAGAATTGATGCTTTTGAGCTTTTGGTGTTGGCAAAAAATACTGAAAGTACCATGGACTGCTAGAAGAACAAAGCTGTCCTAGAAGTGCAGCTGGAATGCTCCTTGGAAGCAAGAATGGACAGATTTCATCTCATCTACTTTGGTCATGTTGTCAGAAGAGACCATTCCCTGGAGAAGGATATCCTGCCTGGTAAAGTGGAAGGTCAGTGAAAAAGGCAAAGACCTTTAATGAGATGGATTGGCACAGTGGCTGCAACAACAGGCTCAGGGATAGGAAGGATTGTGAGGATGGCGCACAACTGGGCAATCTTTTGTTTTGTTGTACACAGGATCACTATGAGTTGCAGCCAACTCAGTGGCACCTAACACAACAACAAGAAGACCCTTAGTCACAATTCAGACCTGGAATTGAACTCACTCTCGTGGCTCAACATTCAGCCAAACAATAGACAGGCCTATGAAGTAAAATAAAACACCAAAAAGTATGCACTTCTAACAACAACCAAACACAAGAGATCAAAGGACAGCATTTGCCTAGGGGTAAAGCTCAGACAAGAATGGATAGGTAAAAAGGACAAAGGGCAATAGTAACCACAGGGAGGACGTGAGAAGAGTGCTGTTACATTGTGGGGATTGTAATCAATATCACGAAACAAAATATATATGAACTGTTAAATGGAAGGGAGCTCTGGTGTCGTAGCACCTAAGGCATTTGACTGACATCCAGAAGGCTGGCAGTTCAAACTCACCAGCCACTCCTCAGAAGGAAGACTGGGCAATCTACTTCCCTAGAGATACTGCCTCAGAAAGCCAAGAAGGGGTTGCTATGGTCAGATTAAACTCAACAGCAGTTGAGTTTGGGTTTGTTTTTTTTTTTTTT
>NW_006921832.1:124381-141707 GCF_000298275.1 Orycteropus afer afer
AAAAAAAAAAAAAAAAGTGTTTTGCTTTTGTTTTTGTAAATATATATGTAACAAAACATTTCACATTTCCATAATCTTTACACGTACAGTTCAATGACATTGAAGTACCATAGACTGCATTCATGTTGTTCAACCACTGTCCTTATCCATTCTCAAAATTTTCCATCACGTTTAATAGAAGCTCAGTGTTCCCTAAGCATTGAGTCTTCCTTTCCCACTCCCCTCTGCCCCTGATAGACCCAAATAAACTTTGGTCTCTATATAAGGGCTATTTTAGATATTTTGTATAAGTGGGATAATACAATATTTGTCCTTTTTTGAATGACCTATTAGCATAATGTTTTCAGTATTCATCTATGTTATATCATATATCAGACTTCATTTCTCCTACTGGCTGAGTAGTACTCCATTCTAGGTAATTACCACATTTTATCAATTCATCTGTTAATGGGCATTTAGCCTGTTTTCACCTTTTGTCTATTGTAAATAGTGGTACAATAAACATTGGTGTATACGTATTTGTTCATGTTCCTGCTTTCAATTCTTTTAGGTATATACTTAAACACACCCAGCAGTGGAAATGCTGGATCATATGGCAATTCTGTGTATAACTTTATGGGGAACTATCAACTGTTTTCCACAGTGGCTGCCACATTTTACAACCCACCAACAATGGATGAGCACTTGTTTTCTCCATATCATCGCAAACACTTGTTGTTTTCTGTTTTTTTTTTTTTTTAAATCAGTCATTCTAGTGAGTGTGAAGTGACACCTTATTGTGGTTTTTATTTGCATCTCCCTAATGACTAATGACGAGGAGCCCTGGTGGTGCAAACACTTGGCTGCTAACTGAAAGGTCAGCTATTTGAACCCACAAGTGGCTTTGAAGTAGAAAAGGCTGGGCCATCTGCTCTCATAACAATTATAGTTTAGGAAACCCTACAGGACAGTTCTACTCTGTCTTATGGGGTTGCTATGAATCCAAATCTACTTGACAGTAAAGAACAATAACAAATGACTAATGATGTTAAGCATCTTTGCATGTACTTGGCCATCTGTATATTATCTTTGGATAAATGTCTATTCAAGTTCTTTGCACATTTTTGATATGATTTTTTTTTTGTTGTTAAGTTATAAGATTTCTTTATATATTCTAGATATTAAGCTCTTATCTGATATGGTTATCAAACATTTTCTCCATATCTGTAGATTGGTTGTTTCTTCACTTTCTTGATAAAGTCCTTTGATGAACAGAAGTTCTTAATTTTGAAGTTCCATCTATTTTGTTGTTTACTGCTCATACTAGTGTCATATCTAAGAATAAATTATTTAAAACTCGGTCCTAAAGCACTGTTGTTGTTAGCTGCTACTGAGTCAGTTACAACTCATAATAACCCTATGTACAACAGAAGGAAACACTGCCCAGTCCCACACCTTTCTCACAATCGTTACTATATTTGAGGCTACTGTTGCAGCCACCAGGGAGCTCTGGTGGTGTAGTGCCTAAGGCATTTCACTGCTAACCAGAAGCCTGGCAGTTCAAACCCACCAGCCACTCCCCGGAAGGAAGGTTGGACAATCTACTTCCGTAGTGATACTGCCTCAGAAACCCAAGGAGGGGTCGCTATGAGTCGGATCTGACTCCATGGCAGCACGTTGCATTTGTTGCGTTGTGTTGCAGCCATGTGTCAATCAACCTCATTGAGGCTCCTTCTCTTTTTCACTGACCCTCTACTTTATCAAGCATGATATCCTTCTCCAGGAACTGGTCCCTCCTGAAAACATGTCCAAAGAATGTGAGACAATGTCTTGTCATCCTCGCTTCAAAGGAGCATTCTGGCTATATATCTTCCAAGACAGATTTGTTTGTTCTACTGGCAAGCCATGATACATTCAATATTCTTTGCCAGTATCATAAATCAAATACATTAATTCTTTTTTAGCATTCTTTATTTATTGTTCAGCTTTCACATGCACAGAAGGCAATTGAAAATGTCATGGCTTGGGTCAGGTGCACCTTAGTCTTCAAAGTGATATCTTTGCTTTTTAACAATTTAAAGAGGTCTTTTGCAGCACATCTACCCTATGCATTATGTTGTTTGACTTCTAGACTGTTGTTTCCATGAGCATCGCTTGTGGATCCAAGAAAAATGGATTCCTTGACAACTGCAATATTTTCTCCATTTATCATGATGTTACTTATTGGTCTACTTGTGAGGATTTTTGTTTTCAGTACATTGAAGTGTAATACATACTGAAGGCTGTAGTATTTGATCTTCATCAGTAAGTGCTTCAAGTCCTCTTCACTTTTAGCACACAAGGTTGCATCAGCTGCATATTGCAGGTTGTTAATTTGTTAATGAGTCTTCCTTCAATCCTGATGCTGTATTTTTCATTCTGCATTCAGCTTCTCAGATTATTTGCTCAGCATACAGACTGAATAAGTATGGTGAAAGAATACGACATAGATGCACATCTTTCCTGATTTTAAACCATGTAGTATTCCCTTGTTGTGTTTGAATGACTGTCTCTTGGTCTCTCTATACAGGTTCCTCATGACCATAATTAAGTGTTCTGGAACTCCCATTCTTCAGGATGTTATTCATAATCTGTTATGATCCATAAGTCGAATGCCACTGCATAGTCAATAATACACAGATAAACATCTTTCTGGCATTCTTTGCTTCCAGCCAACATCCATCTGATATCAGCAATGATATCCCTCATTCCATGCTCTCTTCTGAATCTGGCTTGAATTTCTGGCTGTTCCCTGTCAATACACTGCTGCAACCATTTTTGAATTATCCAAATTATCTAATTATCTATCAGCAAAATTTTACCTACATGTGATATTAATGGTATTGTTAGATAATTTCTGCATTCTGTTGGATCACCTTTCTTTGGAATTGGCATAAATATGCATATCTTCCAGTCAGTTGGCCAGGTAGCTATCTTCCAAATTTCTTGGCATAAAAGATTGAGCACCTCCAGTGCTGTATCTATCTGTCAAAATATCTTAATGGTATTCTGTCAATTCTTGGAGTCTTGTTTTTCACCAATTCCTTCAGTGCAACTTGGACTCCTCCCTTCAATATCACTGGTTCTTGATCATATGCCACCTCCTGAAATAGCTGAACATTGACCAATTCTGTTTGCTACAGTGACTCTGTGTATTCCTTCCATGCTGTTTTGATGCTTCCTGCATCATGCAATATTTTCCCCACAGAAGCCTTCAATAATGCAAGTCAGGTGTGATGGTTATGTTTGTATGTCAACTTGGCTAGGCCTGGGAAGCTGGATGTAGTATTCCCCATGATGGGACTGGTAATCAACTCCATGGTGGAATCTACTGGGAGAAGCTGAGTAGCTGCATTTGGGATGTGGTCTGCTTCCTGTATTTAAGGAGAAGCCTTGGGAATGGTCTCTAGTCTATGGCACGCTTGGACCCTGCATGTAGTCGTGTTGTTGCTCAGCAGCCTGCTATGCTCAGCTGACCTTGGGACTTATAATGGACTTAAGTTAATGGTCTGCCATGTGGATTGGTAACATCAGCACTGTGCCTTTTTATTTTTCAAACTTGGGGCTTTTCAGTCTCAGCAGCCAGCAGCTGTCTGAGTGAAGAAATGCCTCTAGCTCTAGTGGGCTGGGAGCAGGAGGCAGAGCTGGACCCCAAGGTTGAAGGACTTTTACACAGCCCCTAAAGCCTGGCACTTTGAACTTGGACTTAAAGCCTCCAAATTGTAAGAATAAACTCCTGTTTGTTAAGGCCATCCCATTTGTGGTATATTTCCTGTCATAGTGGCACTAGGTAACCAGAACATCAGGGCTTGAATTTTATCTTCAGTTCTTTCAGCTTCCAAGTTTTATAGCTTCAGCTCTTACTTTTGATCTTTGAACCATTTTGATTTAGTTTTCATATGTGGTGTCAGGTATGGGTCCATGTTCATTCTTTTGCTTGTGGAAATCCAGTTGTTCCAGTATCATTTATTAAAAAGACTATTCTTTCCCCATTGGATGGACTTAGTGCCCATGTCAAAAATCAATTGACTATAGATGTACAGGACAAAAAGGTGTTCCCTTAAAATTAGCATCTAGTTACTGACTTACTAAATATTCCCCTAATTAAGACTTCACTTCAACTCCAGAGCATCCCTCTGAGATATATTATTAACTCCATCTAATTGATTGAAATCTCAGGCTGAACGGCCAAATAACTTGCCTAGGGTCACACAGCCAATGAAGCAGAAAATGGAATCCAATCTTTCTGAACTCCAAATCCTCACTCAATTTGGTGACATGCTCAGGAAGGACTTACTAAGATACGTTAAAATTTTTTATTTTAATAAACACCATCCCCAACAGGAAATTTTTGGTATAACACATTAGGTGATATTCCTTTAGATTTTATTGTAATAATATCTGATGGGTACATGTTTGACAAATTTGGAGTCAATCTCTTGCCCAGGGAAAGCTCCTAAATACTTGTCCCAAATATTTGACTTCATTTCAACCCCTCATGCCTGAGGCTGAGAGCACGTACCTTGCCTAATTTCTCACAAACATCTGCAGAGCTGACGCCACCCTCAGTGGGTATGCCTCTCCCCACACACAGATGTTCTCATGAGGAAGTTGGAGATCACTCTGTCTTCCCAGTCACAGGTCCAAAATCTTGTGTTTCCCTAGAAGGTTACTGCTCTTCCCTAGGTCCCCCTTATTCTCCTCACTCTGGCCAAACACAACCCCTTGGGTGCTGCATCAGAACTGCCAGGAGGATGTCTTGGCAAAGCATGGCAAGCCTTACGTTACCACAGGCAGTTCACCTCTGCCCTCACTCACCCTCCTGTTAGTTAGGGCTCTTTCCCAGACAGCCTCCACCTGCACATGAGAAACAATGGCTCAGTGTTTCCTGGGACATACCTGGGGGTGGTGGAGGGCTGCCAACACATCCCAACCAGATTTATCAGCCCAAGAGCCAAAAAGTCAGGCTCAGACACAGCCTTGCTCCCCCTTGAAACTTCTTCACTTGGTGGGGCTGTGTCTTCTCCTTCCATTCTATTAGGTCCACCCTTATATAGCACTGCTCCAGCACCCATGAAGGGTAGGGATGCAGGGAAGGCTGCCTCTCTGAAGTTCCTTCAAGAATTTTTGGTCCAAACCAACTTCAGGTCCTTTGTGGAGGAGACTACTTAGCCTAGGAACTTGAAATGTCATAACTATGAGCTAGAAGCTATTCAATTCCATCTCTATCCCAATAGTGTACAACTGTGTGCTCTTTGTGGCTACCTGAGGTCACCTTATCCTGGAACATCAACTTTACTCAAAGATTTTTGGGAAGGAATCTCTATATTAAAATCAATAGTTCTTATGTATATATTTTACCACAATAAAAAACAGAAAAACTAAATATATTCATATTATTGCTGTTGTTGTTGTTGTCTCCAACTCATAGCAACCTCATGCACAGCAAAACAAAACACTGCTCAGTCCTGGGTCAGCCCCATGATCCTTGCTATATCTGAGCCCATTGTTGCAGCCACTGTGTCAATCTATCTCGTTGAGAGCCTTCCCCTTTTTTGTGGATCCTCCACTTTGCCAAGCATCATATCCTTCTCCAGGGAATGGTCCCTTCTTACCACATGACCAAAGTAGGTGAGACGAAGTCTGGCCATTCTCATTTCCTATGAGTTTTCTGGCTGCACTTCTTTCAGGACAGATTTGTTCTTTTAGCAGTCCATGGTACTTTCAGCACTCTTCACCAACACCACAACTAAAAAGCATTGACTCTTCTTCGATCTTCCCTTTTCATTGTCCAGCTCTCACATGCATATGAGGCAATTTAAAATACCATGGCTTGTGTCAAGGGCACCTTAGTCTTTAAGGAAACATCTTGACTCTTCAGCACTTCAAAGAGGTCCTTTGCAGAAAATTTGCCTAATGCTATACGACACTGATATCTTGACTGCTGCTTCCATTGATGTTGATTGTAGAACCAAGTAATATGAAGTCTTTGACACCTTCAATCTTTTCTCCATTTATCATGATACCGCTTATTGGTCCCATTGTGAGGATTTTTGTTTTCTTTATATTGAGGCATAAAGGTATAAAATCCATACTGCAGACTGTAGTCTTTAATCTTCATCAGTAAGTGTTTCAAGTCATCCTCACTTTCAGCGAGCAGAGTTGTGTCACCTGCATAACGTAGCTTGTTAATGGGTCTTCCTCCAATCCTGATGCCACATTCTTCTTCATATAGTCCAGCTTCTTGGATTATTTGTTCAGTGTACAGATTGATTAAGAATGGTGAAAGTATACAACCCTGACACACTCTCTTCTTGATTTTAAACTCAGCAGTGTCCCCTTGTTCTGTTCAAACAACAGCCCCCTGGTCTATGTACAAGCTCCTCATGAGCACAATTAAGTGTTCTGGAATTCCCATTCTTCTCAATGTTATCCATAATTTGTTATGATCCACACAATGGAATGCTTTTGCATAGTCAATAAAACAAGTAAACATCTTTCTGGTATTCTTTGCTTGGAGCCAAGATCCATCTGACATCAGCAATGATATCCATCATTCCATATCCTCTTCTGAATCCAGCTTGCATTTCTGGAAGTTCTCTGTCAATATACTGCTGTAACTATTTTTGAATTATCTTCAGTAAGATTTTACTTGCTTGTGATATTAATGATATTGTTTGATAATTTCCACATTCTGTGGGATTGCCTTTCTTTGGAATGGGTACAGATATGGATCTCTTCCAGTCAGTTGGCCAGGTAGTTGTCTTCCAAATCTCCTGGCATAGTCAATTGAGTGCCTCTAGTGTAGCATCTCTTTGTTGAAACAGCTCAATGGGTATCCTGACAATTCCTAGAGTCTTGTTTTTTGCCACTTCCCTCAGTGCACCATATTATTGCAGAGAATGCCAAATGTAAGTCAATTTAAAAAATAAACATGTTGTTGTTGTTATGTGCCATCAAGTTGGACCCAACTCACAGCGACCCTTCCTTGGGTTGCCGAGGCAGTATCACTAGGGAAGTAGATTGCCCAACCTTCCTTCCGAGGAGTGGCTGGTGGGTTTGAACCACCAGCCTTCTGGTTAGCAGTCAAGTGCCTTAAGCACTATGCTACCAGAGCTCCAAAATAAACATAAGATTTCAAATAAATGCTTCTGCAAACTTATTCAGTTTATACTTCAAGCTCCAGCCCCTAGAGTATCTGTTTTTTTCTTTGCTAACCTTGAGGATACTAAAGTCTGATAGGTTCTAGTTCAATAGGACCCTCCTATTTTACAAAAAAGGAAACCTAAGTCCAGACAAGCAAATTGACTGCAAACTATAATATGTATTGTTATTAACATAAAGAATCCATTTATTGGATGATTACTGGGGACTAGGCAGTGTGGTAAGGATTTTACATAAATTTGCCCTAATTTTCAAAGCAACTCAGTAAGGTAGGTATTATTTTCATTTTAAAGATAAAAGACCCTGAAGTTAAGCAATAATACATCCATAGTCTCAAAGCTGCTAAATAAAAGCTACTTATTATCAGCTAGATTTTAATCCAGGTCTCTAACTCCAAAGTTCAAACTCTTATTGACAATGTCACACTGTTAAGAGATGCCAGAAAGGAAGACCTGGGAGTGGGTTGGAGTCCAAGGTCCTAATGTCTTGTCCTGACTAGGCAACTAGATCACATAAAGCCATAAAACTTAAAGGGATCTTAATTCACCTTCTCATTCTGTAGATAAGAAAACAAGACAAGAAGATAAGGGAAGGGAAAAGAAGGGAAGGGGAGGAGAAGGGCGGGAAGGAGAAGGGAAGAGACTGGCTTAAGGCCAGATCCATGGAATTTCAGTGATAGGATCCATTAACAGTGAGGCCCTGGGGAAGTGTCCTAACTTCTCCAGGGTTGGAAGGCCTCAAACATGCCTCCTACACATATCAACCTTATATACATGTCCTTACACACATGTCCTTCAGCCTCTCTGTAAGCTTGCACATCCTCAGGTACATCACACACCTTGCTCCCCAGACAGTAGCTCAGACAAGCTATCCTAACCTCTCACCAGTGAGCAGGACAGAATGTGCTATGGGAACTCTTTTGCTCCTTCTGGTTCTGAAACCAGCTTGTCAGTCTGCTAAAGATTAAGCCTTGTACACCAGGAAGAAGAACGTATACACAGTAGCCAAAAGCCACAGCCACAAACATTCACACTCCTCTTAGCAAGGAAATTCCAGAAGTTTGTTAATTCCTGTGGTTCACATCTTTAGGAATCTTCTTCCAGATCCCACCTTCTTAGACCACCAATGTTTGTCTGAAAGGGTTATTACATATCTGGACAAAAACATGCAGAGAAGATGGGACTCTCTCTTGACTATTTAGAACAATTTACATTATTGATGGTTTCCATATTGATCATTTGAGCCCATCAAGACATTCGTTGACCTGGTCTGTGGCCCAGCATAGCAGGAAGAACATTGGCCAAAGGATCAGGAAGCACAATCTGTCTCCACACTCATCATTGTGGGTTTACACACACTGAGCTCCTATGATGCCCACTACAAGCATAGATAAAGTGAGTAGTTAAAACAGAGTGTGGTGGGCATGTATACATCCCACTATGGTGAGATAAGTTCTATACGAAGACTGAGGGCACAGAGCTTACTTCTAAACTTCTCTCCACCCATATACTCCCTTTGCTCTTGTAACTTCCCTCCCCCACACCTTGCCCCTGCTTTTTCTTTCTCATTGAAATGGCTACTATCTGGATGGAAAGTTCCATTTGTGGCCTACAGCCTCCTGGGCATCACAGGTAGATGGGTGTCCTTGGGTCTGGAACTAGTGCTTGCTGAGCATGGGACTCTGGGCCCCAATCTCAGGCTTGGACTGACCCAGTACCCCAGTGCTCAGCCCTCCTTGCTTCCATTTCTGAGCATTCCAATGGAATAACCACCATCTCCCCAATCCAGAAGGAACAACTGTGAAGCTGTGAGAGGACAGATTAAAGGGACCCCCGAGTGAAGGCTAAACACAAAATAAGGAAATATGTGTGCCTTCAGTCACTCATGGAGTACTCAAGCACCTACTGTGCCAATCTAGATGCTAGTGGGCACCAAACTCAACTCAATCCCAGCACCCATGGGGATTTGTGTGAGAGGGGAGGCATCACTGTGTTGCAGGGTGAAGAAACAGGAAGTAAGAGAAGGCTGACACTCAGGGAAAAGCCTCAGAAGGGCCTGCACTCCTCATGTTGGCTTTGAGGATGCCTTTGCACCTCAGAAAGGAGCTCTGGTGGCACACTGATTAAAGCATTCAGCTGCTATCCAAAAAGTCAGCAGTGGAAACCCACCAGCTGCTTAATGGGAAAAAGATGAGGCAGTCTGCTTCCATAAAGATTTACAGCCTTGGAAACTCCATGGGGAAGTTCTATTCTGTCCTATAGGGTTGCTATGAGTCAATGGCAGTGGCAGTAGGGTTTACACCTCAGGAATCCTCAACTGATGGAGGAACAGGCAGATTTCAGGATGGACAAAGGGGTTCACATCTGCCTGCCTGCTTCTAGCCCAGCCCAAGCCCCTGCACTCCCATCCACATTATCACAGTTACCTCTGAATTGGTTTGCAGGTGCTGGAGGCTCTCCTCTAGCTATAGCTCTCTAAAGCTAAATGGGCTAAACTTCACACAGCCTTTACCTGATACTCTACACCTGCCCTGGCTCACCACAGAGCTATTGACTGGGGTGCTACCTGTATCTTCTAGACAGACAGTTCTTGTATCTGCTCAGGAGCCCAGGGCACTAGTTGGGGAGGGCTGGGAGCCCATCAATTCCAAGCACATCCCTTTTCTGAGTGTGTGCATGTGCTGGGGATGGTTTGAGGGGATTCAGAGCGTGGTTTTACTTTTGTACTGATATTGGTAAGAGGCTCTATAGCATCCATTTATTTAGATTATTTATCTGGTAAATGAGGCAAAAAATTAAAAAATACATTAAAGACAATTTAATAAATAAGGTTTGACTCCCAGGCAGAATCACTTTACAGTTTAGGAGGCTAGAAGTTCAAATTCAAGGTGCCAACTCTAGGGCAAGGCTTTCTCTCTCTGTCACCTCACAGTTTAAGAGGAAGGTCCTTGTCTCTTTTCAGCATCTGTGGGCCCAGCATTTCTTGGAGATCTACATTCCCCAGGGTCTAGGAGGTTCTCAGTGCAGGGACCCTGGGCCCAAAGAATGCACTCCACTCCCAGCTCTTCTTTTTTGGTGGTAGTAGGTCCCTCTCTGCTCACTTCTCTCTCCTTTTGTCTCTTGTAAGATGAAAGGTGATGCAGACTACACCCCAGGGAAACTCCCCTACATCAGATTGAGTCTGAGACTTGAGTCAAGGTGTTGCATCCCACCCTAATTCCCCTACAACTGATTGGCTGATCGCATCAGATCATATCATAGGGCATGATTACATCATTACATTACTGCCAAACTACTGAGAATCATGGCCGAGCCAAGCTGATAAATATTTTGAGAGGACACAATTTAATCCATGAAACTACTTAAACACAGGTCCTTGGCCTCCTCTGTCTGAGTTCTTCCATGCTGCCTAGGCAGGTGCTGCACACTGATCACATGGGACACTTAGGGCTGAGGGCAGAGTCCACCTATTTTCCTTACAAGCTGAGTCAAGGTTCAACTTCCAGGCAGAATCACTGATCATAAATTTGGCACTCTACTCAGTAGCTGCTGTTCCCAAAAAGCCAACCACAGAGCCAAAAGAACAAAAGGTAGCTACCAAGAAGTTAACAACTGACCCAGGCCGAGCCCCTATCTGCTTAAAGTTGTCATCTTCTGGACACACATTGGTCCTTGCTTCATTTATAGATAGTCAAGACTATTGCTGACTATTTGTATGAACTTTGGGAAGATTTCTGCACAAGCCACAACCTGGGCTTTTCTATTAAAAGTTAAGAACTTCTCCAGGAAGAAATGCTACAAAGCACACAAATAGGGGAAGGCTCAGCTGGCAACTTTTTACTCTTACTGCTCCTGCACATTGGGAAGTTTACTGGGCCATGAACTAGATTTGTGGGAAAGGTCAGGAAGGATGTAAGGGGAAAAGGAGCTCCTGGGTCAGAAGTCAATGTTTTCCATAAACTTTAAGTTCTTAGTACCATTTTAGATTATCCTTCCTTGATTAATCAGGATGCAGAGCTATACTCATATACTACACCTGGGCCAATTCTCCATCGGGCTGGGCACACTTCAGCATCACGGAGTCTTAATTCACCATCTCTTAAGCACTAGAGGATAGCAGCAGAGCAATTATTATCAACCTAGACTATACTCCATCCTTCTTTTCAATAGGGTGATCACAAAGCATATTGTTAAAACCAGCACTTTTTTGAAAATGAAAAGGGGTGCTATTAATAGTTGAGATGGTTCAGGGGAACTGGGATGCAGGACATCCACTTTCATTATCTCCTTAAATCTAGTGATGTGATGAGGTAGCCAAGATGTCTTCCTTGACCACCTTCCCCCTACTCCAGCCACGCTCATACTTCACACGCCCTCAGTGTAAGAAACTGTTCTTGCGTTTTCATATATGGGGTTATATTCTGACATTCTCACATCAGTCCTTCATGACTAGATAGTCAAGATTATTTGTATGAACTTGAACCACACCCTGTCCCCTTGTTTCATCCTCTGAGATGAATGTCCTCTTTGCTATTATACGTAAAAAAACAAACAATATTTGCTGAAGAACTGTAAATAGGATTACAAATGGCTTATGATTTTCTAACATATTATCATTTTGTAATTTTTTTTCAGTCTTTTTCCATATACAGACTTTTAAAGATATATATGTACTTTTAGAAACAAAATTGTACATGCACACTATAACTGCCTTCATGTATCATACTTTTTCTCAAGCTAAACCACCAACACTTTCCCCATCTACAATACACTCTTATTTTTAATGACTGTATAATATTCCACCAAGTGGAAAAATCGTAATTTATTTAACCATGCCCCTGTGACTTTCCATTTTGGTTGCTTGCAATTTTACTAAAACAAACAACATTATAAGTCACAGATCCATGGCATAACTTTTCCTTTATTATAGATCATTTCCCCAAGGTGTATGTCTAGAATTTTTATTACTGAGTCAAAGTGCAATTTGTATGGCTCTTGAATCTGAGTCCTCTTGATTTCTATCAAGCTATTTGGTGGTGACTCATGGCTCCCCAACTATTTTACTCTCCCTTCCTCAGTTCCAGGTGAATTGATCTCCTTGATCTTATGCCAGGGCTCAGGCAAGTAAGCACCCTGTCCAGAAATTCCTGTACGGTTTAAAGGGATTGCACTTAGACACCCAGCCATGAAAGGCAAGGCTTGCGGAGTGAAGCAAGGATTGAGCAAGACAAGAAAGGTTCCAGAGTCTAAGGAGTCATGAAGTTCAAAACAACTGTTATTATCAAGCAAAAAACAGGAAAGTATGTACTAATCCAGGGCAGGGCCTTGTGCCCTCTTCAGTATAATCCTGCCTCTGGAATGTCCTCCCAGTCTTTTCCACCTAGTTAATCCTACTCAGCTCTCCCAGTCTCCCTCTTCTCTAAGGTCTTTTCCAGATCTATGAGCTACTAACACCCTACCTATGACGTGGGTTCACAAGCATCCATCCATGACCATGTTCCCAGCAATCTGATAAAATATGAAAAATGAGGGCAAAGTAGGGAGTTCTTCATACAGCTCGATGTCTATAAAAGGCTGTCATTTTAATCTCAGTTTATGCCTTTCATAATTTTTTTTTAAATTAATGTCTTCTTTTTTAAAAAAAAAAAAAGCACTGCCAGCTTTGTGTAAGAAATAGTTCATACATCCATAACATACTTATTAAGAGCTTGCAAGTTTGCATCACTCTAGATTCCAGGCCACACAGCAGTGAACAAAACAAAAGACCTACTCTGGCTGAGCTCATGCTCTGACTATCAAGGTTTGCTTTCCCCAGCTATAGTGCCTTATGGGCAGGACTTGGGTTTGGACATCTTTGTATCTTGCATGGCAGAGTGTCCTACACACAGTTAAGTCTCAATACATTTACTGAAGACAGACACACTTTTATAAAGACACCAACTCTTCACTGAAGGTTTTGTTATGAGGATTAGTGGGAACATTTGTGTGTGCCCAACAGAGGGCCCACAGGCAATATGGGAGGGGGCACTCACAGTGGCCAGCTCTGGGACCACCCTGCCTGCTTCCCATCCTGCCTCAGCTGTGAGACCTTCAACAAGTTGTGTGCACAGCCCCTTACCCTGCACCTTCACTTGTAAAAGGGGGAGTACTTGACTCAAGAAGTTATAAGGCTCAAAGCTCTCACTCAGCACCGTGCTTGGGACACAGGAAGCCCTCAACAAATGTAACCTAGACATAGCAATAACAATAGTCTCAAATGACTGCTAAATAAACCAGTTATTAGCTGACTATGTCAAAAATAAATCAGGAGAAAAGGTCCACAGCTCAGAGAACTAAACTGAAATTGCAGATGCATTTGACTAGTCAGAAAAGTTAAAGATATAACAGGAAAAATTTCATTTCTACATAAAAACCACTGCCATCAACTCAATTCAGACTCATAGCAACCCACATTGGACTTCTGAGGTGGTAAATCTTTATGAAAGTAGATTGCCCTGTCTTCCTTCCAGGGAGTGGCTGGTGGG
Source organism: Orycteropus afer afer (assembly GCF_000298275.1). Lineage (NCBI taxonomy): Eukaryota > Metazoa > Chordata > Mammalia > Tubulidentata > Orycteropodidae > Orycteropus > Orycteropus afer. Next base: position 138,087 of record NW_006921832.1, read on the forward strand.
TTTGAACTGCCAACCTTCTAGTTAACAGACAAATGCCTTAGGCACTGCACCATCAGAGCTCCTTTAACCAAATCCACTGCCATCAAGTAGATTCATTTGTACATCAAGGGGGGAACAACTACCCAGACTTGCTCTTCCTTTCTCACTGATACCAATGATAGGAATAGGGCAGGCTGCTCATGGTGAATCCAAGCTTCTCTGATGGTGGGTACACAAGCAGCCAGATGAGTTTGGGAGAGTGGAACTAGTGGATAAACACACACAGTTTAGGGACCTTCCTGAAGTACTGACATCCCACAGACAGTTTCCGGTGTCATAAACAGCTTGGGAATTTAAATTTCAGAGGGGGGTGGTGGAAAACAGACCACTGGTCACAACTAGCACAAAGACCGAGGCCCAAGTTTGCAGAAGTTGCTCTCAGCACTGTGATTCAAATGGAATGTTGGACAGATTTAAGATCAGTGGCACAGATAAAATCATGTCAGCAGACTGGATAATTAAAGACTTTTGGCTCAATTCTTCACTCTCTCACTTTCTGGAGGGTGAAAGAGAAAGGAAATGGACCCAATAAAGCAAAGAATTCCTCAGAATTACAAGTATATTTTTAGTTACTCCTTACATCTGGGATAGCAAGCAAGGACATTACTTCAGGATCAGATCCTGACCATGCCCTTTACACTGGGCTAAACATCACTCTCTAAAACCCTTTGATGAAAATGTAATTCTTTTAAAGACATGCATAGGCTAATGGAGACCACATTTGGGAAGTTACTAGCTTCCAACAGAAGTTTCTGGCTGAGTGGAACAGATGCCATTAAACAAGTCACTACCACTCCTATTCCTCACCATCTCCCCAAGTGCCTTTCTCCCTGGGCCTACATCTGGGCTTTATCTGCTCAGCTCAGAGCCAAAGCTGCCCAAGACCAGAGAAGTTACCATGAAGCTAGTCACTATAGAGCAGCATTGGAACCAACCACCTGTTGCCATTTGTTGTTGAAAGCTTAGGCTATTTGACAAGGAAAGAGTGAATCACAGAACCACTGATAGAGTTAAGAGGCCAAGGAGATCTTCTTGGTCAACCTCACTTAGTAGAAAATCCCTGCTCTGTCACATACTGGGCAACTATAAGCTTGGTGTGTGCATGGAGAACACCAGGGCATGGCCAGGTCATCAGGTTGAGAATTACAGGCTTGGCAGTGGGAATGGAATCACAACCCATTGAGTTAGATGCGGGACTTCATCAAGATCCAGATGGGTCTCTCTGTGAAGACAGGGTAGGCCTGAGAGTGCCAGAAATTGGCACAAGTAAGGACACAGCTGAGACTAATTACTCCAGTACCCTTAGGGCAGGCCTAGATACTCCAAACTAAAGGTGTTCTCCTCACACATGCAGGAACCCTCTCTGTGCATATCTGACAATAGGAAATTCTCACAGGCCCTGAGTCTTAGAAAACAGGAAGAGATGGCAGGGGGAGGAGTTCAGGCAGCTGTGCTCATCAGGGTCTGCTCTCTCAGGAAAAGTCTAGAGCACCACCAGGACCATCCTCCTCATTGCCTAGCTCCTTCAGAGAGTAGAAGCAGAAGTGCTTATTGTAGGGACCTTGACAAATCCTGATCAGGGTGTGCCTGAAAGGTAAAACCCACTGCCATCAAGCAATCCTATAGGACAGGGTAGAACTGCCCCACAGAATTGTCAAGGTTTCTTTATGGAAGCACACTGCCTCGTTTTTTTCCTGAAAAGCAGCTGGTGGGTTCTAACCACCAAACTTTTGGTCAGCAGCCAAATACTTTAACCACCGCACTGCCAGAGCTCCCTTGCCTGAAAGTAATCACACCGGAAATCCCATGAGAAGTTCCCACTCCCCAAGCAGCCATGATGGGACCTTGGATTACACAGGCAATTATTTTTGCTTAGTGAATATGTGCCTCTCCCCACCTGGGCCCAATTCTGCCTCCTGGAGTCTCTTGAATAAACCTGTCTCCTGTTCTAAAAGTTTAGGACTGTTCTAAAAGTTATGCCTACAAATGTTTGAAGACAGTCATCATCTCTCCTTCATTCTTGTGCAGATTAAACACATTAGGCCCTTCAACTATTCCTACTTGGCATGCTTTCCAAACCCTTTCATATCCTCTGGGTACCTGCTAGTCTAATCATGGCCTCAGATCTGGGGACTGATCAGAGAATTCAGTAACAAGTGGTTAAAAGCTCATGTTTGAATCCTGGTTCCATCACTCACTGAGCTTCAGTTTTCTCAACAGCAAAATGGGATAATCTTAATTGTAAGAATTAAGTAAACAATTCATGGAGAACTCCTAGAATTGTTCCTAGCATCTGATAAGTATCCAATTAATTTTTAGTTACTTCTTAACACAATTCTTGGCATATCATAAGTATGTAATATATACACAAATCTTCCAGCTGGATATACCAGTTCCATTACTCACTAGTTATGCCACCTTGGGCAACCTTTCATTTCCTTACTGATAAAACAACAACAACACCTTTGAAGTTTTAATGAGGTAAGGAATGGAATGTCTAAGTCAGTATCTGGTGTACAACAAGTGTACAATAAATACTAGTTTCCTTTCCCTTCCAATTAACGCAACCATTGGGAGACAATTCTTGATGGATCTCTCACATTTCTGTGCATTTTGCAACAAGAGGCACTGACTTCCTTTGTTCCAGACTATCTTTTCAAGGATATCTGGAAGAGAAAGATAGTGTCTCCCTCTGAAGCAAAGAACAGGTATGCTTACTGTCTATGATGTGAGTTCCCTAAATCCAAGGTTTCTCTCCTGCAACATAACCTAGTTTTTGTGCAGGTGTCACCTGGCCCTCTCTGCATCACTGTAGGGGAAATTGAGCTCAAAGACTCAGCAAAAGACAATGCAGATACTCTAGCTACTTCTATTGTGAATCATAAGGTTCTTTGTCTCTGACTCAGGAATCTCATGTCTTCTGCCAGCATCAATGAAATTGTGGCACGCTAATTTGGTAGCTTACAAGTAGGTAAAATCTCAGACCCTTCACAATGATTAACATAAACCTACAGACAATGGCAAACAAAACTGCCCTCAATCTTTATCTCAAACTGTCATCAACCTCGTAACATATCCAGGTTTAGCCGATTTTTTAAAATTCTAAATAAAAGATTTTCTATTTATTCATGTTGATTTTCATGTTCTTGATTTTAATTCAAAGATCTGGTCATTTTAGGTCCTTGTAACAACTCCTTTGTGAGAAGACACCTCCTGAATTTGAAGGCCCCTCTTTTTTTATTTTTTATTGTGATTTGAGTGAAAGTTTACAGAGCAATTGATTTTCCATACAGCAGTTCATGCACATTTTGTTTCATGACATTGACTGCAATTGCCCACAATGGAACAGCTCTCTTCCCACTTCCTCCCTGTAGTTACCTCTTCCCTGTGTCCTTTTCTCCTGTGCACTCCTGCCCCCCGCCCCAGCTGTCTCCTGTGCATACACTGCCCTTCTGTTCTCCCACGGTTGATTGCTCCAAGGAGTGTATCCACCTGATGTAAGTGTTCACCCCATATGTCTGTCTATAGTTTGGCTGGAAGCCACAGGAGTGAGTTCAGTTCCAGACCTGAAGGGTAACTAGG
>NW_006921832.1:142427-158288 GCF_000298275.1 Orycteropus afer afer
CTCCCACGATTGTTCTGTCCAAGGAGTGTATCTACTTGAGGTAAATGTTTAACTCATATGCCTGTCTTTTGTTTGGCTGGAAACCACAGATGTGGGTTCAATTCCAGACCTGAAGGGTAGCTAGGGGCCATAGTCTCAGTGGTTCCACCAGGCTCTATCGGACCAGCAAACCTGGTCACCCCCCCCTTGAGGGTGCTCTTTTGCTTTCTTCTCATCCTTCAACAATAGCGCTAAGCAGGCCTTTCTTACTGATCCCCTGGAGAGGTGAGGTGTATGACCTGAAAAGTATGTCTCTAGGGAGCAGCAGGACACTTAGGTGTAGTTAGGACAAAGGGATAGGAAGAACATCCATGTTCTTCTGAGAAACCACTAAAGTTGTACCCCAAATCAACGCAGCTAGGACAATGAGAATGCAGTTGCATGAACGGGAGCAGAGAAGAACAAGTGCTGCCAATAGAGAGCTCTAGACTAATTTCAGGATAATGAAATATCCAATACAACTTTAACTCACCTCAGGCAGCTTAGTGGGAGGCTGGGGAATATGGAAGTCATCACTACCTCCATATCTTCCTTCAGACACCATGCAACTAACTAGGACATGGTCTTCATCCTTGTCCCCTGCAATGCCCACTACCACTACCACCATCACTCATGTTTAGATCAAGAATTCATGCACATGACAAACTCTGGCTTGTAGGTACTCATTGACTCTTCATCTAAGCTACCATTGATTTTTACATTCTTTCAAACCCACCAGCTGCTCTGCAGGAGAAAGATGAAGCAATCTACTTCCGTAAAGATTTACAGCCTTGGAAACCCAATGGGGGTCACAGAGAGTCAGAATCAACATGATGGTAGTGGGTTTTTGTTTTTGTTTTATCCATTGGACGTCTTTTTGTATATTATAATTATCCCCAATTTCCTTCACTATTGGAGCTCTGGTGGTAGAGTGGAAACTGCTCTCTGGAAAACTGCCCTTTACCAGCCACTTTAGAGTTGAATCTCATAGTCACATTTTAAAAATTCCATTAATGTTATAGGATTTATTTTCTTAACAAAAGAATAGTACTGACTGACACATTTAGTTTTGCCCTTAAAGTAGTCAAAGGAGCTATTTCTCTACCTTCAAGCAAGTTTTAGAACATTGAGGGAAATAATAAGTACAACCACAGGCCACACTTCCTTTAACTAGTTTCTATTTTTTTTCCTTCCTTCCCTCTTTCTTGGCTCTACTGGAATTGGTCCGGACCCTGTCAGCTTCCTCTACAGTGAGAGTGAACAGATTGACACAGGTAGAGGACCCCTGATCTGCTGTGACTGGGAGACCCTAAGGAGAGGGTCAAGGGTAGAGGAGGGACCCAGCTTCACCATTAGTTAAGGCTGCAGAAAGCAATGGAACTTTCCCTCCAAAATTACACATACAAAATCCCAAAAGGTCACCCATATTTTTGAAATAATATTGAAAATATTTATTATTGTATAGCTGTCCAAAAAGGCACCATCTTTCTTAAACAGGCTCACTATTCATCTATTATTACCCAGGACTCCTCACTGAACAGAATGAAGGTGACTGTGTTTGTGAGGAGTACCAGTGTGAGCTCTTGGTCAGGACCTGGAATAGCTTGTCCCACAGAGCTAGCTATGGCTATGAGACCAATTAACACCAAATCCTACCTGTGTTCCAACACTAATGATGCTTGCTTGCTAAGGAACCATGGAGTCAAAGGAAAAATCAATACAAAATGGAATTCATAAGAACCGCTTCCTGGGGCAGCAGGAGGAAATTTTCAGCAAGTTTGGAAGGATGGAGTACCACAGACATGCTGGTGTGCAGTTTCTAGGGCAAGGCACCTAGCAGGCATTAATCTATCTTGTTTCATACCCAACTCAATGATGGTTCCCACCACATTTTCCAGTTCTAGAATTCTGACCAGCTAAGCCAAGATTAACAAATAATGTCAAAGCATGCTGCCTTTACTCCCACTTGCCTGGGCACCTGGCCAGGTGTCATCTCACCTTGGGAGCACCATTTTCTCCTGGCTGCCCAGGAATGTACACAGTTCCCCTCTCTGCAGCATCCCCAGGGCAGACTGAGGAGGAATGGTCAAGAACAATTTAAACTCTGCCCACGCACCAACGTCTTCTCTGCTGTTTGTTGTGGCAACTGGGCTGGGAGGACAAAGAAGGAAGTCGTGAAGGTCTGCTTCCCTGGGGATCAGGAGCTCTCAGGCAGGAAGCTCCAGAAGTTGTTCTGAAGTGCAGCAGAGGCAGCTGAATGGGGAGTCACCTGGACAATGCAGGGGTTGGAAGGAGGAAAGGAAAGCCAAATCAGAGACAGACATGCAAAAGGGATGTGGGAGCAGCTGGGAGGATCACCTCACTCACAGGTGAGGCTGAGTGAAAACGTCCCAAACAGGACAATAGTTTGCTTTTATTATTGTATGTGGGAGTTGTACATTTTGAGTTCAGGAATAATAGCCACAAGGAGAACAAGAACAAGATGCTTCCTTCCTCCAAGGAGAAGTGTGGAGGGCAGTATTGAGTTAGGTCTCAGGGTCTGGGGAGAGACTCTGGCAGTGGTGATGGTTGTCTTCCCACAGGTAATAGGCTGTCAGAATTCTCTGGAGGGAGCTGGCTTTTGGGAGCCCAGGTGCCTGGCTTCAGTGACATAGCCAGGGGATTGAGTGGCTGACAGGACAAGAAGAAAATGCCTATGTGCTACGAGAAAACTGTTCTCAGAAATAAGGGCTCTCCCACCTTCACTGTCCCCAGGGCTGAGCCTGTATCTCCTGCTCTCCAAGAACCCGTACAAAGACAGCCCCCAGGGCTCACCCACTCAGCCTGGTCCATTCTCCTCCCTTCAACAACTTTTATTTCTCAAGGAGGCAAACTTTACTTACTTCTCAAAAAAGAAACAAATATCTGTAGTAAGTAGTAAACGCATGTAATCAAATGTGTGTAGAACTTGTTTCTGAACGCTTAATGTGCTGCCCTTCTAGAAGGTGGGTTAATATGTGAAGCATATTTTGTAAACCCAAAGAAAATCAAACTCTCACAATGGAATTTCAGCTGAGAGATTTTCAGACAGAAAGATCCTTATACAATTCCTTAATAAAACCACTCAGGAGACCTAGAGTGTGGAAACCCTCTATTGAGGGTTATTGTTTTTCCTCATACTTTGAGGCACACTTTGAAGAGCAAATGGGAGCAACTAAGCCCCCAGAGGAGGGCTAAGATGGGGTAGAATCTGCCTGTGGCATTCCCACCCTGTCAGAATCCCTGTTACTGGGTGTTTCATCTGGACAAGAGCACCAGTTCCATTTATTTGATGGCAGCACCAAGTGACAGCTGAGGCAGGATGGGGCATTTCTAGAAGTAATGGTTTCTGCTTCTCCTGAGGGCTAAGCCAGCCATCAGTGCCAGGAGGACTTCTACTAAGTAAGTTCAGCCCCTCTGCTGCCCCTCTCCTCAATGACTTCTCCAAACATGGTGAGGGCTGGTAGATACCTATCGACTTTGGTTCCTTCACCTTGACCCCAATTTCTGTCTTTGCTCCAGCTTGAGCATACCTGGTACCTCATCATCACTGGCCCACCCCTTTCTGCCAGCAAGAAGAGCCTCTGTGCCTGCTGCTCCTCCTACCCCTCAGGCCCATAGCCTGCCTGGTTCTGGGCCCACAGTAGGTCTTTAAGTGCTTGGACATTCCCATTCTTTTGTCCAGTTGATTAGTCCACTCCTGGCTATAACAATTTTAAACTCAATCTGTACCATGGACATGTTATGCTCATCTACTTCAAAAAGGACTTGAAGTCACTCACAAGAAAACAAAAAACAAAGCTACTTAATTTTTTAAAAGTAAAACAGTATAAAATCTTATAATATATTCAAAACGGTTTTCTAAGCTAATTTTGCAACCTTACCAAGTACTCTGTCTATCTCTCAATTCCCTAACATCCAAGAAAAAAAAAAAAAAGAAACAGGATGATGGGTCACAAAATTCTCCTCGTTGCATGAGAAAGGAAAGCCACTTCATTAGGAAACATGATCCTCCAGTGCTAATCTTCAAAAAGGTGACTCTACAGATAGGACTGAACATCATGATAGACAATTCCATCCAGAGGGTCTCTGGAAATAAACATTTACTGTCTTTTTTTAAATTTTATTGTGATTTGGGTGAAAGTTTACAGAGTAAATTCATCTTCCATACACTTTGTCTCATGACAAATCATGACAGTTCATGACAGTTCACATACACTTTGTCTCATGACATTGACTATAATTTCCCACAATGCAACAGCTCTCCTCTCACTTCCTCCCATAGCCACCTCTTCCCTATGTCCTTCCCTCCCATGCACTCCTGCCCACCCCTAGCTGTCTCCCTGTGCATATACAGCCCTTCTTTCTCCCATGTCTGATCTCTCCAAGGAGTGTATAGACCTAATGTAAATGTTCAGCTCATATGCCTGTCTTTTGTTGGCTGGAAGCCCCAGGAGTGGGTTCAATTCCAGAACCTGAAGGGCAGCTAGGGGCCATAGTCTCAGAGGTTCCACCAGGCTCTATCAGACCAGAAAACCTGGTCACTGGCTTTTTTTTTTTTTTTTTAATGAGTTTGAGTTGTGTTTCACATTGCTTTTGGTCATTTTTTTAATATCAACATCTGATAAGCCAGGATAATAAACCAGGACTGGGGATTTCTGCAATGAGCTAAGGTAATGAGTTTGGGAAAGGTTTGGCAGCCTGATATAAATTCCAGTTGTTCTCAGTGAAATGCTATACTGTACTGCCCTCCCTACTCATCTTGACAAAGATAATAGGGGTATTGGGATATGTGGCAGCATAACTAGCTGTCATAATGACTGAGGATGCGGGAACAGAGTGAGGACACAGAATGTTCTACATTAAACAGAATGCTCATTATCAAGAACTGTCTTGCCCAAAATGCAAATAGCACGCCTGTTGAGAAACACTGAAAAGGGAATCGGTAATTAGCGTGACTTTTCAATGTGTTCTCTTAAATACCAATTAAGTCTTCACAGGGAGTTGACAGCAATGACCACAAGAATGTCTGCTCTGGGGAGCTGAGATGAAGGAAGATGCCAGCCTTCTGATATGTCAACACTGTTGGTGGTGAAGGGCATACTGTCTTAGGAGGATGAGGGAGCTTGAGGGGTATTGTTGGTCAGACAGAGAGCTGGATAACAACGAGCTACAGGCAAGCCCATGGAAAAAGATAAATATACCTCTCCTAGTTTTTATTTCTTTATATATCTAAATGAGATCATAGCTGGGCCAAAACTACACACCAACACATCACAGGAGAAAAAATTTTAGTCTAGAATAGCGTTTCTCAAAGTGTGTTGCCCCAACTAGTATCACCTGGGAATTTGTCAGAAATGCAAATTCTCAGATCCTACCCCCGACCTGCTGAATCAAAAATTCTGAGGTAGAGCTCCAAACCAAAACCAAACCCACTGCCATGGAGTCGCGACTCATAGCGACCCCCACTGATTTTCCAAGCCAATAAATCTTTATGGAAATAGATTTCCCATTCTTCCTTCCACAGAGTGGCTGGTGGGTTTGAATCTCCAAACTTCTGGTTAGAAGTCAAATGCTTTAGGCACTGCACCAAGGCTCCCAGGTGATTATGATGCAGGATCAAGTTTGAGAATCACAAATCTAGAAAGTTTGGGCCAAATATGGCAATCAGTTACAAGGGATATTTTAGAAATACTGGCTCACTCCTGTGTAGAGTTTCAATTAGACTCTGAGAGAAAGGGGGCTGTCTCAATATGACTATTTAAGGCAAATGATCAGGAGTGAAGGGGCTGAAAGGGAAAGACCTCAGTGATGAGAAGTGGGGATAAAGGGTAAATGATCAGGGTCCAATCGAAGTCTCAAGTTTGATTAACCATCCTAGAAAGATTTTGTTTTTAATTTAGCTTGCTTTTTTTTTTGAATAGCCAATATATTTATTTTGTTCAAAATTCAAAAAACAGAAAGGAGTATATAGTGAAAGGTCTTTCCCTCACCCCATCTCCTAGCTACCCAGCTCCAACTTCCCTTCCTCAGAGGTATCCATGTCATCAGTGTCTTCTAGAGATACATTATGTTGTTGTTGTTGTTGTTAGGTGCCATCAAGTCAGCTTCAACTCATAGCAACCCTACATACAACAGAAAAAAACACTACCCAGTCATGCACCATCCTCACAATCTTTGCTGTATGTGAGCCCATCATTGTAGCCACTGTGTTACTCCATGTTGCTCAGGGTCTCCCCCTTTTTCACTGACCCTCCACTTTACTAAGTATGATATCCTTCTCCAGGAAATGGTCTCTTCTGATGAAATAATCAAAATAGGTGAGACAAAGTCTGGCTATTTCCACTTTTAAGGAACATTCCAGCTGTACTTCTTCTAGGATAGATTTAATATATATATTTTTATCACTACTTTTTAAAATACAAATGATAGCTTATTATACAAACTATTTCATGCCTTGCTTTTTCTCTTAATGTATGTTGGGGATTATTCCATATCAGAAACATCAAGAGCTACCCAGAAGGCCTCTGAATGTTTGGAAACATACAGCATGCCAAGGACATGGATGTGTTCTCTGCAAAGAAGGAGCAACTTCTAGGTGATCACATGATTTCTGGGGATTTCTTAGAGAACTCCCTGTGGGGAAGCTATCCCTAAATTCTGATTTTAGAGAACTCTCCACAGGCCCTATATGTATGCCATTTTATAACACAAGGAGATAGGATAGAAACTCTCAGTCAGGTCACTGGAATTCAAGAGAAACACCACCAGGTAACACCAGCATCCAGTGAGTCAGGAATCCTAGGACACACGGCAGAGGAGGGTTTGAACACCAAAAAGAAATCAAAGCAATGAGGCAACTTGGAACTTCTTACTTATAAGATTAACAGTCAAAAATAATATTTTATCTATAAAATATATGAAAGAATAAAGACATGAACTGGTTAAGAATATTTAGTAGAGCCAATTTCCAACACCTAAGATCAAATATATAATATAGAATAAAATAATGTCACTGAATCATTCACTTGTAAATGGTTTATTTCATGGTATATGAATTTCACCTCAACAAAGATATTTAAAAAAAAATTTTATTGTGATTTAGATGAAAGGTTACAGAGCAAATTAGTTTTCCATTCAACAATACACATTCTGTTTTGTGACATTCTTTGCAATCCCCACTGTAAGTATTCTTCCTACTTCCTCACCTTCGTCCTTCCTTCCCATCCCCTCCCACCTTCCTAGCTCTATCTCTGGGCAAATGCTCTCTTGATCTCATATGGCTGATTGTTCTAATAAGTGCATACCCTCCTGGTATCACTGTTCACCTTAAAGGTTTATCATTTGGCTGAAAGTTGAGCCATGGGGGTTGAGTTTAGTGCCCAGCTTGAAAGATGTCTAAAGGCCATGTTCTCAAGGTTTCCACCAGTCTTCATCAGACCAGGAATCCAGGTCTTCAAAAAAGATAATTTTTAAAAAGCTTTCTATCATCAGATCTCTGGGCAAAGGCAGTCACTTCCCATTTGAGGTGGTGAGATGCTTAAAACCACAAGTACTCAACAAGTCCTGGATAATAATCTGTCAGGAATGCTACAGGGCGTCTCCTCCCTTAGATGGGAATATTAACTAGATGTTATTGAAGATTCTTTCCAGAGCTAAAAAAAAAAAAAAAAAAAGTAGGAAAAGAAAAGTTGACTTAACTAGTATTTACTAAGAGCCAAGATTCAGTAAGGGAGTATGAGATTCATCTACATTTTAAAAATTTTATGTTGCTTCTTTCTATGTAGTTTATATTAATAATTTAGGGGAGAGAGAAAGACATTTCATTCTACATTTTTTGTTCTGTATATTTCACTCTCTTTCCCTGGTGTTGTTATTGTGTGCCATCTAGCTGATTCTAAAGGACAGAGTAGAACTGCCCCATAGGGTTTCCTATGCTGTAAATTTTATGGGAGCAGATTGCCAGGTCTTTTCTCTATAAAACTGCTGGTGGGTTCGAACTGATAGCCTTTTGGTTAGCAGGTGAGTGCTTAATTACTGTGCCATCCAGGTCCTGTCTTCCCCTGATATTCACTCTAAAAAGACCAGTAAGTCAATAGATTAGTCTTGCCCTGTTAATATCTTCAACTATTCTCTTTCTAACAGTTCCTTTCTCTTTGCCTCCAGAATTCTTTCTTGAAAAAGATCCATATTTAGAACTACTGCTTTTTCCACATTTCTAGCCTCCTTTCCACTCAAATATTTTCAATGAGTCATCAACACCTGCCACAATTTCCTTTCCACCCATTTGTCTTAAACCCCCTGAAATCAGTCCAGTTCTTTCATGTACCACCCAAGTGGCCATAATGCTGGAGGTTAAAGGGGGTGTAAGCATCATCAGGAAGACAGAGCATTTGTATTCAAGGAGCTAATCAGACAAAATCAACACAAGTCCCCCAACTATCCACTAGGTAGAGACTGGAGCAAAGAGTTAGAAAGGGGAACAGACATATTAGGTATCTTCTATATACTATTATAGTAGATTGCCTCACATGATGAACATCATCAACAATTCCTTCATCCCCATACACCTACGTCATTCCAACTCCAACTACATCAGAAATAACAATAAATATAAATGGACAAAATTTAGCATTTAAAAGACAGAACATATATATATCTAGAGAGAGAGAGAGAGAGGAAGCAATGCACACAAACATGTATGTATATATGCCTTTTACAAGATGAATCTCAAGCATACAAACACAAAAGGTTGAAAGAAATGGAAAAATTTACCAGGTAAAAACTAACCATAAGAGAGCTAGAATAGTTAATACCAGATGAAATGGACTTTAATAATTAATAAGTGAAGAGAATCACTACATAGTAACAAGAGTGAGATAAAGATTGGAGTATATCCCTAACACTGGTGTTAGGAGCAGGTGGTCCAGTAACAGAATCCTCAATACTGTTGCTGTTAGCTGCTGTCAAATTGATTCTGATTCATACCAACCCTATGTACAACAGAAAGAAACACTGCCTGGTCCTGTGCCATCCACACAATCTTTGTTATGCTTGAATCCATCATTGCAGCTGCTATGTCAATCCATCTCATTGAGGGCTGTGGTGGTTATGTCTGTGTGTCAACTTGGCTGGGCCTGACTGAGTGGCTGGGCAGCTAAATGGAGTTATTCCCTATGGTGAGATTGGTAATTAACTCCATGGTGGAATCTATTGGAGCAGCTGAGTAGCTTCCTTGGGTATGTGGTCTGCTTCTTGTATTTAAGAAACAGCTTTGGGAATGGTCTCTAGCTTATGGCATGCTTGAAACCTGCATGTAGCCATGCCGTTGTTCAGCAGCCTGCCATGCTCTGCTGACCTTGGGACTTTCAATGGAGTTGAATTAATGGCCTGCCATGTGGTTTGGTAACATCAGGATTGTGCCATTTTATTTGTCAACCTTGGGCTTATCACATATTGCCTGAGTGCAGAGATGCCTCTAGTTTCAGTGGGCCGGAATCAAGAGATAGAGCTGGACCCCAAGGTCAAGGGGCTTTCACCTAGCCCCTAGAGCCTGGCACTTTGAACTTGGACTTCTAGCCTCCTGAATTGTAAGAGAATAAACTCCTATTTGTTCAAGCCATCCCATTTGTGGTATGTTCTTGTCAGAGTGGCACTAGGTAACCAGAACAAGGGCCTTGCCCTTTTTTACTGATCATCTACTTTACCAAGTATGATATCCTTCTCCAGGGACTGGTCCCATCTCACAATATGACCAAAGTACAAAAGATAAACTCTGGCCGTTCTTGCTTCTAAGAAGTATTCTGCTGTACTTCTTCCTACACAGATTTGTTCCTATTTCAGGCAACCCATGGTATTTTCAATATTCTTTGCCAACACCACAATACAAGTGCATCAGTCCTTTTTTGGTCTTCCTTATTCACTGTCCACCTTTCCCATGCATTTGAGGCCACTGAAAATACCATGGCTTGGGTTAGGCACACCTCAGTTTTCAAAGTGATGTCTTTGCTCTTTAACACTTTAAGAGGTCTTTTGCAGCCAATTTTCCCAGTACAATAAGAAATATGATTTCTTTATTATTTATAGTGATTTGGGTGAAAGTTAACAGAGAAAATTCATTTTCCATACAACAGTTCATATACATTTTGTTTCATGACATTGACTACAATCCCCATAATGTAACAGCTCTCCTCCCATTTCCTCCCTATAGTTACCTTTTGCCTGTGTCCTTCTTCCCTTTGTATTTCTGCCCTCCAAACTATCTCCCTGTGCAAATACTGCCTTCTGATCTCCCATGATTGATTGTTCTGAGAAGTGTACCTACCTGGTGTAAATATTCACCTTAAATGCTTGTTTATTGTTTGGCTGGAAGCCATAGAGTTAGTTCAATTCTAGGCCCGAAGGATAACTAGAGGCCATAGTCTTGGGAGTTTTACCAGTCTCTATGAGACCAGTAAGCCTAGTGCTTTTTATGATTTTGAGTTTTGTTCCAGAATTTTCTCCCACTCTATCCAAGATCTCCTATTGTGATCCCTTTCTGAGTGGTTGACAGTGGCAGGCAGGCACCATCTGATTCTTCTGATCTCAGGGTCATGTAGGCTGATGTTTACATGGTCTACTAGACCCATGGACTAATTGTTTCCATGCATCTTTGATTTTCTTCATTCTTCTTTGCTCTAGATGAGGAGGGACCAATTGTTGCATCTTAGATGGCTGATTTCAAACTTTTAAGACCCAGTCGCTACTCACCAAAATAGGATGTAGAGCAATGATTTTGTGTAGTGTTATGCCAATTGAGCTTGATGTCCCCTGCAACCATGGTCCCTCACCCATGGGCCCAACAACTCACTCCCTCAGAGTAGTTGGGTGTAGCCAAGAAGTTATCATAACTTTGCTCCCTGTTACTTCCATTACATATATGGGCATTCTTATAGCACATACAAACATATGTGTAGAAACATCATCTGCAAAACTTATATATGATCATGGGTATATTCCATTTTGCCTAGATATATATACCAGATCATTCAGCCTGTCTATCTATGTGTCCAACTATAGATTAATGGTTGTTATTAATGATAACACAGTATTGTATATGTAAAAGTATTCATCTCTGTTGTCTGTACCTCTTGTGCACCTCTCTGTGTCTTCCTTTTCTTTAGTATCAATACTTGTCTCTTAAGTATCCAGCAATTTTCCCTCCTTTTCCTTCTCATTCCTAGTAAGCAACAAAGAAAGTTTCCTTCCATATGTAAACCTTTCCTTGACTTTTTACAATAGTGGGCTAATTTAACATTTTTCCTTCTGTGATTGACTTATTTCACTCAGCAAAATGTCCTCCAAGTACATCCACAGTATGAGGTGTTTTACAGATTCTACATTATTCTTTAGTGTTGCATATTTCATTGTCTGTATGTATCAGTTCAGTTATCCATTCCTCCACTGATGGGAACTTAGGTTGTTTCCATCTTTTTGCTATTGTGAGTAGTGCTGCAATGACCATGGGTGCGCATGTATCTATTCATGTCCTGGCTCTCACTTCTTTAGGATATATACCTAGTAATGGGATTGCTGGATCAAATGGTATTTCTATTTCCAACGTTTTAAGGAACTGCTATACTGTTTTCTACAGTGGTTGTATCATTTTACAGCCCCACCAGCGTGTATGAGAGCCCCAATCTCTCACATCCTCGCCAGCATTTATTATTTTCTGTCTTGTTGAACTTTGTTATTATTGCTGCAGTGAGATGGTGTCTCACTGTTGTTTTGATTTGCATCTCTCTAATGGCTAATGGGAGCTCTGGTAGCATAGTGGCTAAGGCACTTGACTGCTAACCAGAAGGCTGGCGGTTCAAACCCACCAGCCACTCCTCGGAAGGAAGGTTGGGCAATCCTACTTCCGTAGTGATACTGCCTCGGAAACCCAAGGAGGGGTCGCTATGAGTCAGGGCTGACTCGACGGCACCTAACAACAACAACAACAATGGCTAATGATCATGAACACTTCTTCATGTGGCTGTTGGCTACCTGAGTATCTTCTTTGGTGAAGTGTCTGTTAATGTCTAATGCCCATTTTTTAATTGGATTATTTGTCTTTTTGTTGTTGAGGTGTTGGTGTTTTCTATAAATTTTAGAGATAAGTCCCTTGTCAGATACATCATTGCTGAATATTTTTTCCCAATCTGTAGATTCCCTTTCTACTCTTTTGGATAAGTCTTTTGATGCACATAAGAATTTAATTTTTAGAAGGTCCCAATCATCTGATTTATCCTTTGCTGTTTGTGCACTTTTATTTATGTTTGGTAGTCTTTTAACACCATATATTAGGGCCTCTAAGTTTGCCTCTATTTTTTCATTGATTAACTTTATAGCTTTAGGTTTTACATGTAAGTCTTTGATCTATTTGGAGTTAGTTTTTGTGTATGGTGGGAGGTGTAGCTTTTGTTTCATTTCTCTGAAAATTGGTATCTAGTTGCCAGCACGTTTGTTAAAGAGAGCATCTCTTCCCCATTTAATGGATTTCAGCCTTTTGTCAAAAATCAGCTGTCCATAGGTGGATGGATCTATTTCTGGGTGCTCAATTCTGGTCTATTGGTCTATGTGTCTGTTGTTGTACCAATATAAGGCTGTTCTCACTATTGTGTCTGTATAGTAGGTTTTGAGATCTGGGAGTGTGAGACCTCCTATTCTGATCTTCTTCTTTAGTAGTGCTTTGCTTATCCGAGGTCTATTTCCTCTCTATATAAAATTAGTGATTGGTTTCTCCATGTCCTTAAAGAATGCTGATGGTGTCATGAGACAAAGTGTATGTGAACTGCTGTGTGGAAAGTGAATTTTTTCTGTAAACATTCACCCAAATCACAATTTAAAAAAAGAAAAAAGATTACCTAGAGAGCTTGCAGGAAAAAAAAAAATTGGGGGGGCCTGAATTTATTGGCTAAAATATTGTCTCATATGTTGCCATCCAGCAGAGCACATCAACAGAGATTTGGTGTCTCCGACCAACTCTGCTCTAGATAATCAACAATACTGAGGGTAGCTCAACAGACAACTGTTAGCTCATTTTCTAATTAGAATACCCTGCACATTGAGGAACCACATTTGTTCTCAACTCTTGGAAAGGAATTGAAGATGTATGCCCTTAAAAGGAACCTGGCTTGGGACTGCATTGACTGCATAGATTGCTTTGGGTAGTACTGACATTTTCATAATGTTCAATCTTCCCATCTATGAGCATTCTATGTTCTTCCATTTATGTAGATCTCTTATACTTTCTTAAAGTAGTGTTTTGTAGTTTTCTTTGTATAGGTCTTTTGTGTTCCTAGTAAGATTTATTCCCAAGTATTTTGTCTTTTTGGTAGCTATTGTAAATGGTATTGATTTTCTTATTTCCTTTTCAGAGATCTCTTTGCTGATTTAGAGCAATCCAACCAATTTTTGTATGTTGATCTCTTATCTTGCCACTATACTAAATCTTTCAATTAGTTCAGTAGATTTTTTACTGAGTCTCTTGAGTTTTCTAGGTACAGGATCATATCGTCTGCAAATAGGGATAGTTTGACTTTTCCTTACCAATTTGGATGCCTTTCATTTCTATTTCTTGTCTTAGTGCCCTGGCTAGGACTTCCAATACAATGGTGAATAGAAGTGGTGACAGAGGGTATCCTTATCTAGTTCCCATTCGCAAGGGGAATACTGTTACATTCTCTCTCCATGGAGAATAATGTTGGCTGTTGTTTTTGTATAGATGCCTTTTATTAGGTTGAGGAATTTCCCTTCTATTCTTGTTTTTATAGGAGAATTTTTATCAGGAATAGTTGTTGAATTTTATCAAATTCCTTTTCTGCGTTGATTGATATGATCATGTGAGGGATATTGGTTTGTAGTTTTCCTTTTTAGTGATATCTTTTCCTGGTTTTGGTATTGGGGTTATGCTTGCTTCATGAAATGAATTTGGGAGGATTCCCTCCTTTTCTGTGTTCTGGCATACTTTGAGTAGGATTGGTGTTAGCTCTTCTCTGAATGTTTGATAAAATTTTCCAATGAAACTGTCTGAGCCTGAATTTTATTTTGTTGGTAGTTTTGTTTTGTTTTGTTTTGTTTTGTTTTTTTTCAATGACCTGTTCAATTTCTTCTTTTATTATGTGTGTGTTCAAATTTTCTACCTCAGTCTCTCTTAGTTTAGGTAAATAATGTGTTTCTAGAAATCTATCCATTTCTTCCAGGTTTTCAAATTTGTTGGAGTACAGATCTTGTACAGTATCCTGATACTATCCTTTTTATTTCAATTGGTTCCTTTGTGAAATCGCCCATTTCATTTCTTATTCATGTTATCTGCATGTTCTCCTTCTTTAGTTTTGTTAGGTTTGCCAGTGGTTTGTCAATTAATCTTTCCAAAGAACCAACTTCTAGGCTTGTTGATGATTTATCTTTCCATTTTCTGTTTCATTTATTTCTGCTCAAATCTTCATTATTTCTTTTCTTCTGGTGACTGTAGGGTTTTGTTTGTTTGTTTTTTGGTGCTCTTTTTCTAATTGTTGGAAATGTGGGGGTAAGATGTTGATTTTGGCTCTTTCTTCTTCTTTCATGCATGCATGTATTGCTATAAATTGCCCCCAGATCACTGCTTTTGCTAAGTCTAAAAGATTTTGGTATGTTGTATATATGCCTTTTATTAGGTTGAGGAATTTCCCTTCTATTCTTGTTTTTATAGGAGAATTTTTATCCTGAATTTTCAGTCTCATTTGATTCAAAGAATTTTTAAATTTCATTTTTTATTTCTTTTTTTACCCAGAAGTTTTTAAGGAGGGTATTGTTCAGTTTCCATGTGTTTGCTCTTTTTCTGTTGATCTTCCTATTGTTGATATATAATTTCATAGCATTGTGATCTGAGAAGAGTATTTCAACATGTTTAAACTTGTTGACTCTTGCTCTGTGACCTAACATATGGTCTATCCTGGAGAATGTCCTTGTGTACTGGAAAAGAATGTACATTGTGCTGTTGTTGGATGAAGTGCTCTGTAGGTGTCTATAAGGTCAAGTTGGTTGGTTGTATTGTTTAGTTCTTCTGTGTCTTTGATGAGTTAATTTCCAGTTGTCCTATCTGTCATTAAAAGTGGTGTATTAAAGTTTCCTACTATCATTGTAGTGGCTAAGACACTTGCCTGCTAACCAGACGGCTGGCGGTTCAAACCCACCAGCCACTCCTCGGAAGGAAGGTTGGGCAATCCTACTTCCGTAGTGATACTGCCTCGGAAACCCAAGGAGGGGTCGCTATGAGTCGGGGCCAACTCGACGGCACATAACAACAACAACAACACTATCATTGTGGAGTCATTTATTCATCTTTCCAATTCTGTTAACATCTGATTTGTGTATTTTGGGGTTCTTTCACTGAGTGCGTAGATATTTATTATGGGTATGTCCTCTTCTTTAACTGATCCTTTAATCATTATATAATGCCCTTCCTGGTCTCTTAAGGTGATTTTTGTCTTGAAGTCAATTTTATCAGAAATCAATATTGCCAATCCTGCCCTTTTTTGATTGCCATTTGCTTGACTTTTTTTTTTTTTCTTTTGTCCAGTCCTTAGTTTTCAGTCTATTTTGTCTTTATGTCTAAGGTGAGTCTCTTGTAGACACCATATTGATGGGTCATGTTTTCTTACCCAGTCTGCAACTCTCCATCTCTTGAGTGGTACATTTAATCCATTTACATTTAGTGTAATTATCCACTACCTGAGGTAGGTAGGCCAGGGCTTGGAGGCAGCTTATCACTTGGGTGTGGCTCTATAATAAAGCTGAGGCCTGAGGTAGGTGGGCCTGGGG
>NW_006921832.1:158868-180047 GCF_000298275.1 Orycteropus afer afer
GAGGCTAGAGACCATTACCAAAGCTTCTGCTTATATACAGGAAGCAGAACACATCCCAAAGCTGCTTGTGGTAGATACCACCATGGAGTTGATTACCAGTCTCATCATGGGGAATAACTATCATCAGCTGCCCAGCCACTCAACCAGGCCTAGCCAAGTTGACACACAAATGTAACCACCACAGGGGCAGATCTATTTTAAGACTGAGGCCCAAGGTAGGCAGGTCCAGGGCTGAGGTCTGCTTTTTACTTGGGGGCAGCTCTTTATTAAGGCAAGGGCCTGAGGTAGGTGAGCCGTGGACATGGGGGCTGCTTTTCGCTTGGGGACAGCTCTTTACTAAGGCCAGAGTCTGAGGTAGACAGATCCAGGGCTTAGAAGCTGCTTTTCACTTGGGGGCAGCTGGATTTTAAGGCCAGGACCTGAGGTAGGCAGGCCAGGGCTTGGGGACTGTTTTTCACTTGTGGGCAGCTCTATTTTAAGGCCATTGCCCAACGTAGGAAGATGCAGAGAGGTTAGGAACAACTAAGGGAGCCAAACTTGTCTGTCAGTTTGTCACCCTGTGGTGGCTTATGTGTTTCTGTGAGCCTGGAGGCTATGCCACTTTGTTTCAAAATGCCAGCAGGGTTACTGGTGAACAGGTTTCAGCAGAGCTTCTGGGCTAAGACAGACTCAGAAGAAGGAAGAAGCCATTCACTTCTCAAACCATTGACCAGTGAAAACCTTATGAATAGCAATGAAACACTGTCTGGTATATTACTGTAAAACTTTATGAATAGCCCTTTAATATTTGTGTGATATAGTGGCAGATGATGAGCCCATCAGGTCAGAAGGCACTCAAAATTTGACTAGGGAAGAGCTGACTCCTCAGAATAGAGATGACCTTAATGATATGGATAGAGTAAAGCTTCCAGGACCAGCATTAGCTGATGTTGATGTGGCATGACTCAAAATGAGTAGAAACAGATGTAAACATCCATTAATAAGTGGAACATGGAATGTATGAAGTATGAATTTAGGAAAATTAGAAGTTGTCAAAAATGAAATGGAATGCATAAAGATCGATATCCTAGGCATTAGTGAGCTGAAATGGACTGGTTTTGGACATTTTGAATCAGACCCACTATGCTGGGAATGACAAGTTGAAGAGGAATGGTGAGGCAGTCACCATCACAAAGAGTGTTTCAAGGTCTATACTGAAGTACAATGCTGTCAGTGATAGGATAATCTCCATATACCTACAAGGAAGACCAGTTAATACTACTATTATTCAAATCAATGCACCAACCACCAAAGCCAAAGATGAGGAAATTGAAGATTTCTACCAACTTCTGCAGTCTGAAATTGACTGACCATGCAATCAAGATGTGTTGATTATCACTGGTGACTGGAATGCAAAACGCAGAAACAAAGAAGAGATACTGGTAGCTGGAAAATATGGCCTTGGTGATAGAAATGTTGGTGGAGATCACATGGTAGAATTTTGCAAGACCAATGACTTATTCGTTGCAAATACCTTTTTTCAACAACATAATTGATGGCTATACATGTGGACTTCACCAGATGGAATACACAGGAAACAAATTGACTACATCTACGGAAAGAGGCAATGGAGAAGCTCAATATCTTCGGCCAAAACAAGGCCAGGAGCTCATTGTGGAACAGATCATCAACTGCTCATATGCATGTTCAACTTGAAGTTGAAGACAATTAAAACAAGTCCACAAGAGCCAAAATATTCCCTTGATAACATCCCTCCTGAATTTAGAGACCACCTAAAGAATAGATTTGATGCATTGAACA
Organism: Orycteropus afer afer; assembly: GCF_000298275.1. Lineage (NCBI taxonomy): Eukaryota > Metazoa > Chordata > Mammalia > Tubulidentata > Orycteropodidae > Orycteropus > Orycteropus afer. The sequence continues at coordinate 160,669 of NW_006921832.1, forward strand.
CCAATGACCGAAAACCAGAATTGTGGGATGACATCAAGAACATCATCCATAAAGAAAGCAAAAGGTCATTAAAAAGACAAGAAAGGAAGAAAATATCAAAATGGATGTCAGAAGAGACTCTGAAACTTGCCCTTGAATGGAGAGTAGCTGAAGTAAATGGAAGAAATTACAAGATAAAAGAGCTGAACAGAAGATTTCAAAGAGCAGTTCAAGAAGACAAAGCCAATTACTATAATGAAACATGCAAAGACCTGGAGTTAGAAAACCAAAAGGGAAGAACACACTCAGCATTTCTCAAGCTAAAAGAACTGAGGGAAAAGTTTAATCCTCGAATTGCAATATTGAAATATTCTATGGGCAATATTTTTAATGATTCAGGAAGCATCAAAAGAAGATGGAAGGAATACACAGAGTCACTGTACCAAAAAAGAACTAGTCGATGTTCATCCATTTCAGGAGGTGGCATATGGTCAAGAAGCAATGGTATTGAAGGAAGAAGTTGAAGCTGCACAGAAGGAAGTGGCAAAGAACAAGGCTCTAGGAATTGACAGAATACCCATTGACATGTTTCAAAAAATGGATGCCTGCTGGAAGCACTCACTAGTTTATGCCAAGAAATTTGGAAGACAGCTACCTGGCCAACTGACTGGAAGAGATCCATATTTGTACCTATTCCAAAGAAAGGTGATCCCACAGAATGTGGAAATTATCGAACAATATCATTAATATCACATGCAAGTAAAATCTTACTGAAGATAATTCAAAAATGGTTGCAGCAGTATATTGACAGAGAGCTTCCAGAAATGCAAGCTGCATTCAGAAGAGGACGTGGAATGAGGGATATCATTGCTGATGTCAGATGGATTTTAGCTGAGAGCAAAGAATACCAGAAAGATGTTTACTTATGTTTTATTGACTATGCAGAAGCATTTGACTGTGTGGATCATAACAAATTATGGATGACATTGAGAAGAATGAGAATTCCAAACACTTGATTGTACTCTTGAGGGATGTGTACATATATTAGGCAGCTGCCATTTGAAAAGAACAAGGGGACACTGCATGGTTCAAAATCAAGAAGGGAGTGTGTCAAGGTTGTATCCTTTCATCATACTTATTCAACTTGTATGCTGAGCCAATAATCCAAAAAGCTGGATTATATGAAGAAGAACATGGCATCAGGATTGGTGGAAGACTCATTAACAACCTGAGATATGCAGATGACACAACTTTGCTTGCTGAAACTTAGGATGACTTGAAGCACTTACCAATGAAGATTAAAGACTCCAGTCTGCAGTATGCATTACATCACATTATAAAGAAAACAAAAATTCTCACAACTGGTGCAATAAACAGCTTCACAATAGGTGGAGAAAAGATTGAAATTGTCAAGGATTTCATGTTACTTGGTTCTACAATCAACACCAATGGAAGCAGCAGTCAAGACATCAGATGACGTACTGCATTGGGCAAATCTGCTACAAAAGACCTCTTTCAAGTGGAGAAGAGCAAAGATGTCTCTTTGAAGACTAAGGTGCGCCTAACCCAAGCCATAGTATTTTCAATTGCCTCTTATGCATGTGAGAGCTAGACAATGAATAAGGAATACCAAAGAAGAGTTGATGCTTTTGAGTTGTGGTGTTGAAGAAGAATACTAAGAGTACCATGGTCTGCTAAAAGGACTAACAAATCTGTCCTGGAGGAAGTACAGCCAGAATGCTGCTTTGAAGTGAGATTGGCCAGACTTCATGTCACCTATTTTTGTTAGGTTGTCAGAAGGAACCATTCCTTGGAGAAGGATATCGTGCTTGGTAAAACAGAGGGTCAACGAAGAAGGGGAAGGCCCACAATCAGATAGACAGACACAGTGGCTACAACGATGGGCTCAGGTATAGCAAGGATTTGGGGGCTGGTACAGGACTGGGCAGTGTTTTTATTCTGCTGTATATAGAGTCGCTATGATTTGGAGACAACTGAATGGCACCTAACAACAACAACAACAATGGATTTATTGCTGTCATTTTGTTATATGTTTTTCATGGTGTTTCTGATTTCTTTGTTCAATATAATTTTCTGTGATGAGCTCATTTTGTTTATGAATTTTGTTATCATTTCCTTCATTGCTGTTTTAGTATTTGTTAAATATTTGTGCCTCTCCTCTTTTTTATTTTGATATGAAGTTTTATTATTCTTCTTTGAGGCTACGCTGTGATTGATCATTTTCTTCCCAAGTTTAAAACAGTCTGTTGTATCTTGCAATTGTCTTGACTTCCTTGCCATTTGGAAGTTCTGTACCTACACTATTTATTCCCTCTTTCTGGTTTGTAGTTGTCGTTATTTACCAATTGATGTCTCTTGTTCACTGTTCACAGCCTTGTAAGGTTATCTTATTTTGGATAGTTCTATAACTGTGTTGGTTTCTGGGTTATATGTATTAATCATCAGTTGTTGTCTGCTTTTATTGTTTCTCTGTTTAGAGGACTCTCTTTAGCATCTTTTGTAATGCTGGTGTCGTTTTAGCAAATTTCCTTAATTTCTGTTTATCTGGAAATGTTCTAATTTCACCATCATATTGAGTGACAATTTTGCTGGCTACATAATTCTTGGTTGGAAATTTCTTTCTTTCAGGGTTTTATATATATCACCCCACTTTCTTGCTTGCATGGTTTCTGGCAAGAAATCACAGCTTAGCCTTATTGGTTGCCCTATGTAGGTAACTTTTTTCCCCCCCATGCTGCTTTCAGGATTCTTTCTTTGGCTTTGGTTTTGGTGAGTTTGATTATGATATGTCTCATTGATTTTCTTTCGGGATCTATCTTGTTTGGGGCTTGTTGAACTTCTCGATGGATATATTCTTGTCTTTCATCATATTAGGGAAATTCTCTTCCAACAAATCTCCAACACTTCTCTCTGTGGTTTTATTTGTCTCTTCTTGTTCTGAAATTCCAATCATATGTAGGTTATGATGGTATTCCCACATGGATCTTAGGCTTTCTTCATTTTCTTTTCTTTTTTTTTTTTTTTCCCCAGATTGATCTCTTAACAAAATATTATTGAGGTATTTGTCTTCAGTCTTACTAATTCTATCTTCCATTGATTTGATTCTAGTCCTTTGTGCATTCAGTGTGTTATCTCTTTCTAAAATCTTACTATTAATCTTCTGGACTTCTATTTGTTGTTTTTGTATGGTTTCTAATTTTCATTTATTTTGTCAGTTTGTTCTTGTATTGTTTTCCTAAATTCTTTTAGAGTTTTATCTGTGTTTTTCTTAATTGTGTCAGTGTTTTTCTTAATCTATCTCTCAATCTGTTGAAGGTACCTGAATACAATTCTTTTGAATTCCTTATCAAGCAGTTCCAATGCCCCTTCTTCTGCAGGGAGCTTTTCTGGCTCTGTATCTTGGTCCCTTGCTTGTACTACTTTATCTTGCTTCTTTGTGTGAACTGGGATAGTTAATTGTCTCTGAGATGTTGTGACATCATTGTATTTTTAGTTAATTGGTGACTGTATGTTGGTGTTATTCACACAGGCTTTTGTTTTGTTTTGAGCAGGGATGGCGCTCTGGTAGCATAGTGGCTAAAGCACTTGACTGCTAACCAGAAGGCTGGCGGTTCAAACCCACCAGCCACTCCTCGGAAGGAAGGTTGGGCAATCCTACTTCCGTAGTGATACTGCCTCGGAAACCCAAGGAGGGGTCGCTATGAGTCGGGGCCGACTCGACGGCACATAACAACAACAACAACATTGTGTTCCTCTATTCACTAGTGCAGCATGTAGGCACTCACCACCTTTTCTCCTGCTGGGTATGATAGAGAATAAGAGTATGTGCATAAATCTCTATTAGCTGTTCATGAAGAGCAGTAGAAGGTAAGTTGGGTTGGTATCAGCTGCTGTCTATCACTGATCATTTGGTGCAGAACCAAGTAGTGGCCCTCACTCAGTGGCTGGGGCTGCAGGAGGTGCAGGTATGGTTGGATTGTGTGGGTGTGGTTGCTGTCTCCCACCTGGTTAGACAACAACTACAACAAAAGAGGACAAAAAACACAAACTGCATAAACAAACAGCAACAATTGCCAACAAAAAAAAAAAAGGAAAAGCAAGAAATGTAAAGAAAATTAAAAGAAAGACAAAGAGGGGGAAAAAAAAACCCCACAATATCTGAGGAGGGGGGTGGAATAAGAGAAAATAGCAAGAGAAAAAGAATAATAAAGAACAAATGAGAAAAATGCAGAAGGAAAACAAAGGATAGGAAGAACTAGAAGAAAAGAGAAGGGAGCCAGGAAAAGGGGGTTGGGGGACACACAACCAAAAACCAGGGAAGAGAAAGAGAAAAAAAATAAAAATAAAGGAAGAAGGGAGGAAGAAAAAAAGAATAATTTGTAAACAAATAGAAACAAAACTAGGGGGAAGAGGCAGGGCACCCAGGCTCTGTCAAGGTGCCCAGACCAAGATGGCATTCCTGCCAGTCTAGAAGGAGGATGGATGAGGGATGGCCATACCTCTATTTACCAAGAGGGTGTTGGGTACAAGAGTAACGAGCAATATCACCCTTTCTGGTTGTCAGCCTCCATTGTGATTACCCATGCTGTCTTTGGCAAGCAGAGCCAATTCTTAGAATCAGAATGCCACTGACAAATACTCAAAATGGTCAAGCTGCTTGCAAACATTCAAAATGTCCACACCCTCAGGATAGCCAACAGCCCACAGCTCAAGTTTGTCTCCTTACTCACTGTTTTCCTTTCTAGTCATCAGGCACCAGTGCAGTTGCCCATGTAATCCTCTGCAAGTAGAGCCAATTCTTAGGTTGCTGCCCAGATTGGAATGCCACTTATAAGTATTCAAATTGGCCATTTCGTCAAGACAGCAGACAGTCTGCAGTTCTGTGTGTCTCCTTATTCACTGTTTCCATTTAGGTTCCTCTATTGGTTGGTATTTAATCCACTTTTTATCCTACCCTTCAAAGCTCAGGGTTCCACAATTATCTTCTGTACCTATTTCAATTGGTTTCTCGTTTCTTTGTTGCTGAGGGTCTGTGTAGTTTGTCTGCCTATTCTGTCATCTTGCCAGAAGTCTTCACCATCTTCCACAATGTCTGATTTCTTGACTGCTGCTTTCATGGGCATTGCCTGTGGATGCAAGTAAAATGAAATTCCTGACAACTTCAATCTTTTCCCAATTTTTTGTGATGTTGCTTATTGGTCCCTAATAGTTTAGAATCAGGCCAATTTTGCTCAATTTAATTCAATTCCACAATTATTTGTGTCAAAGATCCCAACTTTGTTACCCTGGGCAACAAAGATTTGTCTACCTGGCATATATAAAACTCTGAACCAAATAATTGAGAATATGCATCATTCTTTTCAAGTACATAGAATATATATTCAAAAATTGACTCAGAAGAGACCATAATGCAAATCTCAACAAATTCCAAAGAATCTGTATCATACAGTAAATATCAATAGACCAGATCAACTTGTCTTTTGGTTTCCTTCACCAACATCTCATCTTTCTGAAACTTGTCCATTCATTGTTGTACTTCCCTATCTGTCGACATTTATGTGGACATTGTTTTTGTTTATTCGACATATTTTTATTAAACATCTAAATATCAGTCATTATTCTAAACACAGGGGATACAATAATGAAGCAAAACACCAAAGATCCTTGCCTCGAGGAGCTTACATTCTAATATCACTTCTATAAGTAAATGGCAAGCATCTTAAGGCAAGACCATGTCTAATACAGATTTGGCTGGCTATCATACTAAAAATGGTGCTGGGCCAGACACCATGTTGGTTCCTGCAGGATAGGACCTACAGACTCTTATGCTTATGATGTGATCTTGGGAGACTGTGGTGGGAGTAAAACATGTCTCATCAGGCAGGGACCTAGGACCAAAAGGAGTGACTGAGAATCTAGATGTTCCCATCATTCTCCCATCAGTAATTCAATGGCTGAATTCTAAATGGTTCAAGGGTCAATGTAGGCCAAAGTCAACAAACCAGACTGTTAAAGTAGAGATGCAAAAGGACAGATGGATGTCAGATGTATTGGAAGCCATGAAGTCCGTCAGATTAGAAGGAACAATCCGGACTCTTAACAGTTTCTTGCAAATTGGGTTACAGTTTTAAGAGGTCAGGCAAACCAAGTAACCAGCCAAATGACCACATCCCCTAGGTTAGCTGGATTGTTAGGTTGTTTTATCCTTCTCCTATGGGATAGGAAGGAATGGCCAGGCCTAAGAGCATGTAAGTCAGGGAGCAGGACAAGGAGGAGAGTATGTGTAGCTTGTTGGAGATTTGCCTTCTAACTGCAGCAGGGGCACAATGATTGGCTTTACAGAGCACCCTGTTAAGTTCCAGAATGACTAACAGAATATCAGAATAACAAAAAAGGTTAACAGAATACCAAGAAAGAAAAGGGCCTAAAGGATAGAGTCACCTCAAGTATCTGACATAGGTTTTAATGAAGATCATTTCCTTCTGCAGGGAGGCAAGCCCTTTCTAAAGGCTGTATCAGTTCAGAGAAAACCAAAACAAAAGCCCCACAGCAAGAGACAGGAAGGAAGGGAAACCATTCAAACTCCTTGCCCCTCTCCTCTCATAGCTTACAATAGCTGGGACCTCTTCTAGAGAATCTTAGCTCCAAAGGAATCCCCCAACCTGGTGTTTTCTGGTTTTAAAGCCTCTGTTTGAACACTGTCACTATGGCAACAAGGCTGGGATGCTCTGTTCTAAGTGAGGAGGCTTATCCCTTCAAATATGCTTCTTGAGTTAGCAACAAAGGAACTCACTGAACCTCACCTAATCTCATATTCTCTTCGGAGACCTCTCTCAAAAGGCACTTGCCCTCCTTGCCCCCACAAACCTCCTAGGTTTATACTGGGTTCAACCAACACCCACATTTATATAGTGATTTACAGTTTACTTTCATCAAATCATTTCCATCAAGCTCCAAAGGGTACTCTTTGTCACATGAGCCTCTCCCATAACTACTAAGCAGAGAGAAAATGAGGATACTGCTTTTCGGTAGGCCCCCTAAAAAAGCCTAACAGACATGAATCTCACAGCTGAGAAGGGACAGAGGAATGGGGGGAGGGAAAGAGGAGGATGGGTAACCAACTGCATGCCTTTTTCCCCCTCCCCAGAGGAAGCATCCACAGTAACTAGCATCCTGTCAGGCATGATCCTTCTCCCACTCTGAAGCTGTTCTCAGACTGTTCCACATTGGTTCTTTCTTGGCTAATGCTCCGCATCATTCCCAGCCTCAGGCCTTCCAAGAGTAGCAGTTCCCTCTAGGGGATTTATCCTCCTTGTCTTCAGAGGGGTCTTCATGAGTTCTTAGAATCAACCCTAAAAGAATAAGCCAAACCAATGCCATCAAGTCAATTCCAACTCATGGTGACCTCATGTGTTACAGAGTAGAACTGCCTCATAGGGTTTTCTCAGCTATAATTTTTATTGGATTAATCTTAACAGAAGCAAATTACCAGCCCTTTCTTCCATGGCCCTTTCAGGCTAGCAGCTGAGAACAAACCATTTGCACCACCAAGGAACAATCAGCCCTATTTTTTTTTTTTATAATGTAAGTACCACCTCATGGCCTTGGTAAAGTCACTTAACCTTTTTAAACTTGTTTCCTCATCTGTAAAATGGGAGCAATTAAATCTATTCATGAGTTTCTGGTTGGCACAAATGGTTCAGTTGCTTGACTACTAGCCAAAAGATTGATGGTCTGAACCCAACAAGAGGTACCTCAAAGACATCTGGAAATCTACTTCTAAAAGTTCACAGCCTTGAAAATCCTATGGAGCAGGTCTGCTCTGCACGTACGGGTTGCTATGAGCCAGAACTGACTCAGTGGCAACTAACAACAACAGCACCTATCCAGAGGGTCATGATAAGGATTAAGGGAAATAGAGACATTCTATAACTCTTAGTTCCCTGCCCACCTCAGCCCACTCTTTCCCTAGGGATAGGCGATCCCTACTACAAAAAAGGCTCATGAAGACAAAGATCCAACAATGTCACCTTGACAGAGATTTCTCTCCAGCTCCAGGGTCTTCTGTCATCTAAGCCATTTCTGGATGTATAAATTTTCTCCTCTAATGTTCAAAACAAACAAAATGGAGGATGTTCAACCTCATTTGCCTTTAACATGAGAGGCAATGAGGTAATAGCAAAGATCATTCTAGGAAACAACTGTCTGGTTCCAGTCCTCTCCACTCACTGAGTTCCTTCTCTAGCCTTCTTTCTCTGTTTCCCTTGAAATGATCACTCTCCTATCTTACCTCTCTGTAAAGAAGAAGTGCAGCCAGAATGTTTTTTGGAAATGAGAAAGGCTAGACTATGTCTCACCTACTTTGGCCATGTTGTAAGAAGGGACCATTCCCTGGAGAAAGACAGTCATGCTTGGCAAAGTGGAGGGACAATGAAAAAGGGGAAGACCCTCAATGAGATGGACTGATACAGTGGCTGCAACACTGGGCTCGGGTACAGCAAGGGTCATGAGACTGGCACAGGACTGGGCAGTGTTATGTTCTGCTGTACATGAGGTTGCTATGAGATGGAGATGAATTGACGGCACCTAACAACAACACCTCTCTGTAGAAAGGACTTGACAAGGTGCTCTGTTAACAGTCCCATCCAGATCTAAGATCTCTGAATCTTAAATGAATACCAAAAACCCATGAAATTGGAATATCAGACTTTCCAGAGAATAAGTGTTCTAAAACAGATATATCAATGCAGGCCATATAGAGGGACAGGACACAAAAAGACCAGAAATATTAAATCAAGGAATTACTTACTACAGGGACATGTCAGGACTGAATCTATCACTGGAACAGATGTCAGGGTGAAGAGTACTGAGAGTAGGGATCAGGTAAAGTGACTGAGGGCCATAATTATTATTTTTTTTTAATTCCTCCCCCTCCTACTTTTTAAAATACATGTTCTATTTTAGAATAATTTTAGATGTATGGAAAAGTTGCAGTGATGATACAAAGAGTTCCTATATATTGGCATTGAGGAAGAAGAAGACATAGAGAGGTACATGGGAGGTACAGACAACAAAGATGAACCCATTTGCACATACAGTACTGCGTTATCAGTGAAGGCAAACATGGATATACAGGTGGATAGATGGGTGGGCAGGCTGAACTATTAGATAGGTCTATGCAGGAGGGAGTGTGCCCAAGACCATGCATAGTGTTGGCAGACAATGTCTGTACAAGTGTATTGCCATGTTCTCTAAGAATTACCACGTGTCTAGTAGAGCTGAAAAGGGACAAGTTTGTAGTGATTTCTTGGCCACAGTCAGCTACCCAGAGGGAATGAGTAGTTGGACCTGTGGGCTCAGGACCATAGTCACAGGGGACATCAAGCTAATTGGCATAACATACTACACAAAACATTGTTCCACCTCTTACACTGGCAAGTAGTGACTGGGATCTTAAAAGCTTGCAAGCAGCCATCTAGATGCAATGATGGGTCTCTCCTCATCCAGAGCAAAGAAGCATGAATAAAAGCAAAGATTCAGGGAAACAATTAGTCCAAGTGACTGGTATACCATGCGATCCTCAGCCTATATGACTATGAGATCAGAAGAACTAGATGGTGCCCAGTTTCCACTGTCAACCATTCAGAGGGCAATCTATGTAGGAGATCCTGGCTAGAGTGGGAGAACAGTGTGGAACAAAACTCAAAATCATTTGGAAAAAAAAAAGGACCAAGTTTGCTGGTCTGATAGAGCCTGATAGAACCACTGAGATTATGTCCCTTAGCTGCCCTTCAGGTCTGGAATTGAACCCACTCCTGTGGCTTCCAGCCAAACAAGAGACAGGCATATGAGCTCAACATTTACCTGAGGTAGATACACTCCTTGGAGAGAACAATCATGGAAGAATAGAAGGGCTGTGTATGCACAGAGACATAGTTCAGGGGGCAGGAGTGCATGGAGGGAAGGACAGAGAGAAGAAGTAACAATACAGATGAAGTGGGAGGGGAGCTGTTGCATTGGGGTAAATTGTAGTCAATGTCATGAGACAAAGGTATGTGAACTGCGTATGGAAAGTGAATTTGCTCTGTAAACTCTCACCCAAATCACAATTTAAAAAAACAATTCCAAGCATAAAAAAAATACTAGAAAAAATACACAAATTTTTCTGCAAGCATCTAATAGAAGTAAAAATGATAGTCTGAAAAAATAAGAAGAGAAAAAGAAAAAAAAGAGTTCCTATATACCCTCCTCTGGTAGGATCTCTGGTAGCGTAGTGCCTAAGGCACTTGACTGCTAACCAGAAGGCTGGCGGTTCAAACCCACCAGCCACTCCTCGGAAGGAAGATGGGGCAATCTACTTCTGTAGTGACACTGCCTCAGAAACCCAAGGAAGGGTCGCTATGAGTCGGGCCCGACTCGGCGGCACATAACAACAACAACATATACCCTTCACCAAGGGTTCTCTAATGATAACATGTCACATATTACATGGAGTTGTTAATTGACATTGAGTCGGCACCAACTTGTGGTGACCTTATGTGTTATAGAACATAATGCTGCCCAGTTCTGGCCCATCTTTATAGTCGTTGGTATGTTTGGATCCACTGTTGCAATAATTGTGTTGATCCTTCTCACTGAGGGTTTCCTTCATTTTTTTGGCCCTGTCAAACATAATGTACATTTTTAGCGATTGGTATTTCCTAACAATGTGCTGAAAATAAGTGAGTCGATGTCTTGCCATCCTTACTTCTAAAGAATATTAAGGTTGTATTTCTTCTCAGACTAATTTGCTCATTCTTTTGGCAGTGCACAGTATCTTCAAAAATCTTTGCCAACACCACAATTCAAAAACATCAATCTTTCTTCCATCTTCCTTTGTCATTGTCTAACTTTTTCACGCATATGAGGCAATTGAAAAGACCATGGGCTTGGGTCAGTCACACCTTAGTCAGCAAAGTGACATATTTGTTTTTTCAGAAGAAGATGTGGAATGAAGGATATCATTGCTGTTGTCAGATGGATCTTGGCCAAAAGCTTTACTATGGTACTTTTGTCAAAACTATTTACTAAACTCCAGACTATATTTTGATTACCAGTTTTTCCACTAATGCTGTTTCTATGTTCCAGGATCCAGTCCAGGATACTTCATTACATTTCTTTCATATAAAACATTTTTTAATGGTGAAAATTTTCTAATATACAGACAAAACACCTTTAATAAAAAGAATATCAGATACGTGTGAGGCTCTTTTTGAACGCTGTCTTCCCATTTTCATGACCTTTTCTTTCCTCCCTAGAGATAACCACCAATAATAAACTCATTGTTTACCATTCTCAGCATGTTTGTTTGGGTACATAAAAAGACAGAACAAACAGAAACACTGTATAGAGTTGCTTTCCAAACAGAAACACTGTATAGAGTTGCTTTCTAAGCCTTAACACTAATGTAAACACTATTCTTGATATTCTTCTGGAATTTGCTTCTTTCATGGAACATTGTTTTTGAGACTGATCCCTGTTAAGAAATATACCTTCTACTGCTGCAGAGTATGTATAGTATTTCATTCTATGAGTATACCACTATTATTCATTCTCCTACTAATGGATTTTTAGACCATTTCTGATTATTTTGCTGCAACAAACAGTTTAATGCATGTTTCCTTACGTACACAAGAAAGATTCTTCGTCTAGGCCTGGAATTTCTGGCATGAAGTGTGTAACAAAATTGTTCTCTAAAGCTGTTGTGCTGATTTACATTCCTTCCAGTCGTGTGTGAGATGTCTGTTGCTCCACATTCTTATTTATGCTTGGAATAACATTTAATTTATAAACTACTTTGGGGGGAACTGACATCTTTATAATGAGTCTTTCAGTTCATGAGCACAGGCTTTTTCTCTATTTATTAAAGCTCTCTTTTTTTCCTTTCAATTTTTCTCCATTAATTAAGGCTCTCTTTTTTTTTTTCTTTCAATAATTGTTTCTAATTTCTCCAAAGACACACTTGTACATTTTCTGGTTATATGCACTTCTGGGTATTTTGAGGCTTTTGTTACTACTGAAGATAGAATTCTTTACCTATTAATTTTTATAATTGGACATTACTGGTCAGCAGAATTTTGATATGTTGTTTTTTTGTCTATTGACCTTGGCAAGCTCTTACTATTTTCTACTTACATACCCCAAGAAAATCATATATAATATTGTATGTAAAAAGTATATTTTTACCATTATGCTCTATAATATCCATATCTTTTTCTTATCTTATTACACTGGCTAAGACCTCCTGAACAATGCTGAATAAGTGGAGACAAAATTCTTCTTCATTTTCTTCATGATGTTACTGAAAGGAAGCCTTGAGTCTCACTATCAAGAATAATATTTTACTGTAATATTTTGATAGATGTCCTTTATGAAGTTAAAGAAGTTCTTTTCTATTCTTAGATTGCTGATAATTTATTTAAATTGTGAATGAGTACTAAATTCTCATAAATGCTTTTTCTATATCTAACCACTCATCAGAAGGAAGATGGGGCAATCTACTTCCGTAGTGATACTGCCTCAGAAACCCAAGGAGGAGCCGCTATGAGTCAGGTCCGACTCAACGGCACATAACAACAACAACAACAACAATAAACTATATAGATTATTAATCTGCTAATATAATTTTCTGATGTTGATCATCCTTATATTCCTTGCATAAGTCCGGTGGTGTCACTAGGGTTGGTGTCACCCCCTGTAGTAACTCATGGTGTCACACACCTCTATCATGGATTTTCTCCCATACTGGACCATACAGAATCCTTCATAATGTTTATTACCAATTTTAGTCATAGAATAATATGTGATAAATATAGCTGCTGTTGTTAGGTGCCATCAAATTGGTTCTCACTCATAGCAACCCCACCCATGTACAACAGAATGAAACACTACCTAGTCCTATGCCAACCTCCCATTCATTGCTATGTTTGAACCCACTGTTGCAGCCACTGCATCAATCCACCAAATGAGGGTCTTCCTCTTTTTTGTTGACCCTCTACTTTACCAAGTATGAAAGTTAAGGTTGTATGTCAACTTGGCTAGATCATGATTCTAAGTGGTTTAAGCAGTTATTATATAGTCTTCCTCCATAATAAAGAACTCTGGTAGCACAGTGTCTAAGACATCTGACTGCTAACCAGAAGGCTGGTAGTTCAAACCCATCAGCCACTCCATGGAAGGAAGTCTGGGCAATCTATTTCCATAAAGATTTACCACCTTGGAAACCCAAAGGGGGTTGCTGTGAGTCTGAATTGACTTGATGGCAGTGGGATTGGTTTTAGTTTTTTCACCATGATAAGATCTGATATAATATAATCACTTCCACGTTGAGATGTATTATGAGCAGCCAATCAGTTGAAAGAGAGTTTCCTCAGGGGTGTGACCTGCTTCCAATATATATATATATATATATATATATGGACATCCTGGGAAAATTCTCTTGCTTTACTGCATTTAGTTCATCATCATCTCCTGTTCCCAGACTTGAAACAGTGGCTTGCTGTATTGCCTGCCGATCTTAGTATTGTTGCCTTTTCAGCTTGTGAGCCAACAATCTGCCATTTTACCTGCCAATCAGGCTGCAAAGGCAATAATCCCCAAATCATAGGCAATATGGCAGGATGCTGGTTCAAGTCCAACAGCTGGAGGTCAGATGATGATAAGCCAGATGCAGGATCCAGATCAAGGAAAAACGACAGAGAGCTTTGCCTGAACATCCATATGTAATGGAAGCAGGCCACACCCCCAAGGAAACTCCCTTTCAGTTGATGGATGCTCATAGTAGATCTCATCATAGAGGTGATCACATTTTATCAGTTCACATCATGGGGGATGACTACATCATGACTGGCAAACCCTTGAGAATCATGACCCAGCCAAGTTGACACATAACCTTAACCATCACATATTTCATTAAGCATCTATGTTTATAAATTATAAAGATTGGTCTATAATTTCATTTAATTTTTCTTACCTGGCTTTATCTCATGCCTCGAGTTAAGGTTATATTATTATGAAATCAGAGAGTTTTCCTTCATTTTCTATTCTCTTAAATAGCTTAAAATATACATGTAAACCATCTAAGTCTGGTGTTCTTTGGAGAGGAAGTCTTTTGATTATTAGTTGAAGTCATTTAAATTTTATTGTTTAATTAAAAGTTTTCTACTTATTTTGAAGTAGTTATGACAAAATTATATTTGCCTAGAAAATTATCTATGTCTTCTCCCAATCAAAATTTTGACATAAAATTTTTCAGAGTATAGCCTCAGGATTTTTATTATCTTTTCCATGCCTGTGGTTATATTTCCCTTCTCACTCAAAGTATTACTTGTGGCTTGTTGTTTTGTTTTTTTAAATGTCTTACCAGGGATTTGTCTATTTTATGACCTTTTTTTTTTTTGATCTTCCAAATTATTTTCTATTTCATTTACTTTGTGTTCCTAACTTTGTTTCAATCTTTGACTTTTCTAAAGTCTTATTCTGCTCTTTTTCTAGATTTATGAGATGAAAATATGTAATAGACAGTATTAGTTGCCCACACAACACTTAGTCTTCCTTTACATAATCTCTATTTGGTTTGGGAAGGCAATGTACCAAGCTAAAACAAAAATAAAAATAAACACAAACCATAGTTCCCAGGCCTCCTTGCAGGTAGGAAATGCCATGTGACATAGTTCTTATCAATGATAGATAAGCTGAAGTTAGTGGGTAGGACTTCCAAGAAAACTCTTTAATTAAAGGGAGCAGACTCAGCTGGTACATGCCTCTTTCACAACGTGTCCTTTTTCTCCATCATGCTTGGAATGTGGATACAAAGCTGGAAGTGAAGCAGCCATTTTGTAACCATGAAGCAACAATCATAAATATGAAAGTAAGTTTAGGTGAATAAAATGTTAGAAGAGCCTGGGATCCTGATAATAGCATGAAGCCACCATATCTGCCCTGGAATGCTTATCTCCAAACTTCTTTTTACACAACAAATGTTAAACCTGAAGTCATTTGAATTATGGTCATTTAGATTCTCTTTTAGGAGCTCTGGTAGCATAGTGCCTAAGGCACTTGACTGCTAACCAGAAGGCTGGTGGTTCAAACCCACCAGCTACTCCTCGGAAGGAAGATGGGGCAATCTACTTTCATAGTGATTCTGCCTCGGAAACCCAAGGAGGGGTTGCTATGAGTCAGGTCTGACTCGATGGCACATAACAACAACAACAACAAGATTCTCTTTTACACACAACCAAAGGCAATTTTAAATAACATAATACTGAACTTATTTTCCATATTTGAAATTTTTCAATAAATGCATGTAAGGCCATAAATTTCCCTCAAAGAATAGCTTTAGTTGCATCTATTAAGTGATCAGTTGTGCTGTGTAAGACCAGAAAAACCACCTAGCCAACACATAGAAATGTCATTTAAATTAAAATGACTATGGTTTAAGCTACTTAATTTTGGAGTGGTTTGTTATGTAGCAAAATCTAACTAATACACCTCACTCCAAGAGTGAGGTGCTGCCATAACAAAAACCAAAACATGTGACATTAGCTTTGGAAGAAGACAGTGTGTGGTGTGGATGAAAAAGCAGCCAGGAATCAGTTTCAAGAGGCTGGGAAAATGGACAGGGGACTACTCTAGTAGGCTGGAAAACCGAAGATTCAATATATAGACATAAAATAATTGGTAAAACTGAAGATTGTACTAACTTGAAAGATTGGGGGGGGGCAGAAAAAAAGAAGAAAACTAATCCACTTTCAGATACAGCTAGCTAAATAGATTGCCAGAGTTTTGAAAGTGTCATTTGAGTGCCCCTGTGCATGAAGGAGCTCTGGTGGTGCAGTGTCTAAAGCATTTGGCTGCTAACCAGAATTCGCAGTTCAAACCTACCAGCCACTTCACAGAAGGAAGATGGGGCAAATTACTTCCATAAAGATTTACCATCTGTGGTAGTTAAGTTTGTGTGTCAATGTGGCTGGGCCTGGTTGAGTGGCTGAGCTGCTGGATGTAGTATTCCCCATGATGAGACTGCTAATCAACTCCATTGTGTAATCTACTGTAAGCAGCTGAATAGCTGCCTTAGGGATGAGGTCTGCTTCCTATACATAAGGAGAAGCCTTGGCAAACAGTCTCTAGTTTATGGCATGCTTGAACACTGCATGTAGCCTCATCATTGTTCAGCAGCCTGCCATGCTCTGCCAACCTTGGGACGTTGAATGGACTTGAATTAATGGCCTGCTGTGTGGTTTGGTAACATCAGGACTGTGCCTTTTTACCTGTCAACCTTGGGCTTGTTAAGTCTCAGCAACCAGTAGCTGTCTGAGTGAAGAAAAGCCTCTAGCTTCAGTGGGCTGGGAGCAGGAGGGAGAGCAAAAACTCAAGGTTGAGGGGCTTCCACCCAGCCACTAGAGCCTGGCACTTTGAACTCGGACCTAAACCCTGCAAACTATAAGAGAATAAACTTCTGTTTGTTCAAGCATCCCATCTGTAGTATATTCTTGTCAGAGTGGTACTAGGTAACCAAACCACCACCTCGGAAATCCAATAGGAATCACTATGAGTCAAAATGGGGTGAAAGCAAAGCCAGAAGGGATGACAGAGCAAAGCAGCAGCCAGGGATCCAGGTAAAGGCAGGGTGGAGAGGTTTTGAACAGCTAAGGGAGACAAACTTGTCTGTCAGTTTGTCATACTGTGGTGGCTTGTGTGTTGGTGTGAGGCTTGAGGCTGTGCCACCCGTGTTTCAAGTGCTGGCAGGGTTACACATGGTGCACAGGTTTCAATGCAGCTCACAGACTGAGACAGAGTAGGAAGAAGGAAGAGGCCATCCACTTCTCAAAGAATTGACAGGGGAAAACCTTATGAATAGCAGAGAAACACTGTCTGACACATTACTGGGCAACTTTATGAATAGCCCAGAAATGTTATCTGATACAGTGCAGGAGGACAAGCCCCTTAGGTCAGAAAGCTCTCAAAATAGGACTGGGAGAAAGCTGCATCACCAGAGTAGAACCAACATTACTGATATGGATAAAGTAAAGCTTTTGAGACCTCCATTTGCTGATGTGGCATGACTCAAATTGAGAAACAGCTGCAAACATCCATTAATAACAGGAACATGGAATGTATGAAGTATGAATCTAGGAAAATTGGAAGTTGTAAAAAATGAAATAGAACACATAAAGAATGATATCCTAGGCACTAGTGAACTAGCCACTTCTGGCCATTTTGAATCAGACAATCATATGATCTACTATGCTGGGAATGACAATTTGAAGAGGAATGGTGTGACATTCATCATTACAAAGGATGTTTAAAGATCTGTCCTGAAGTTCAATACTGTCAGAGATACAACATCCATATGCCTACAAAGAAGACCAGTTAATTATTATTCAAATTTATGAACCAAACACCAAAGCCAGAGATGAGGAAATTGAAGATTTTTATCAACTTCTGCAGTCTGAAATTGACCAAACATGCAATCAAAATGTGCTAATTATCACTGGTGACTGGAATGCAAAAGTTGGAAACAAAGAAGAATCACCAGCATTGGAAAATTTGGCCTTGGTAACAGAAATAACGCTGGAGATCACATGATAGAATTTTGCAAGACCAACGACTTATTCATTGCAAATACCTTTTTTTCAACAACACAAACAACAATTATACACATAGACTTTGGCAGCTATACACATGGACTTTGCTAGATGGAGTACACATGAATCAGATTGGCTACATCTATGGCAAGAGGTGATGGAAAAGCTCAATATCTTCAGCCAAAACAATGCCAGGAGCCGATTATAGAACAGACCATCAACTGCTCATATGCAAGTTCAGCTTGAAGACAATTATAACACATCCACAACTGTGAAAATATGATCTTGAATATATCTCTCCTGAATTTAGAGACCATCTAAACAATAAATTTGATGCACTGAACACCAATGACCAAAAATCAGAAGAATTGTGGGATGACATCAAGAATATCATCCATGAAGAAAGCAAGAGTTCATTAAAATGATAAGAAAAGAAGAAAAGACCAAAATGGATGTCAGAAGAGACTCTGAAACGTGCCCTTGAAGGGAGAGTAGCTAAAGCCAATGGAAGAAATGACAAGATAAAAGAGCTGAACAGAAGATTTCAAAGAGCAGCTCAAGCAGACAAAGCCAATTATTATAATGAAATGCGCAAAGTCCTGGAGTTAGAAAACAAAAAGGGAAGAATACACTTGGCATTTCTCAAGCTGAAAGAACTGGGAAAAAATTTAAGCCTGGAGTTGCAATATTGAAAGATTCTATGGGCAAACTATTGAATGATGCAGGAAGCATCAAAATAAGATGGAAAGAATACAGAGTCACTGTACCAAAAAGAACTGGTTGATCTTCATCCATTTCAGGAGCTGGCATATGATTAAGGACCAATGGTATTGAAAGAAGTAGAAGCTGTACTGAAGGAACTGGTGAAGAACAAGGCTCCAGGTTGACGGAAAACCCATTAAGATGTTTCAACAGACAGATGCCCCACTGAAGGCACTCACTCAGTTATGCCAAGAGATTTGGAAGACAGCTACCTGGCCAACTGACTGGAAGAGATCCATATCCGTACCCATTCTAAAGAAAGGTGATCCCACAGAATGTGGAAATTATTGAACAATATCATTAATATTGCACTCAAGTAAAATCTTACTGAAGATAATTCAAAAACGGTTGCAGCAGTATATTGACAGAGAACTTCCAGAGGTGCAGGCTGGATTCAGAAGAGGATGTGCAGTAAAGAATATCACTGCTGATGTTAGATGGATCTTGGGTGGAAGTAAAGAATACCAGAAAGATTGTTACTTGTTTTTTATTGACTATGCAAAAGCATTCAATTGTGTGGATCGTAACAAATTGTGGATGACATTGAGAAGAATGGGAATTCCAGAACACTTAACTGTACTCATGAGGAGCCTGTACATAGACTAGGAGGCTGTCATTCAAACAGAACAAGAGGACACTGCATGGTTTAAAATCAAGAAGGGAGTGTGTCAGGGTTGTGTCCTTTCACCGTACTTATTCAATCTTTATGCTGAGCAAATCCAAGAAGCTGGACTATATGAAAAAGAATGTGGCATCAGGGGACTTCTGGTAAGATGGCGGACTAGGCAGAAAGACTGTACAGACCCTCTTCAACAAAGAAAAGGGAAACCAATTAACACAGACACAGAAGATAATTCTGGACCCTTGAGCCTTGAAAGGAAAGACATAGAAGTGAACTAAATCCCAATTAGCAGAAGAATTTGTGTGAAAATACCAAAAAAGGAGACAGACAGAGCTGCGGTCTGGCAGCGATCCTGAGCAATCCTGACAGCA
>NW_006921832.1:194533-203024 GCF_000298275.1 Orycteropus afer afer
AGCAATGATATCCCTCATTCCACATCCTCTTCTGAATCCAACTTGTATTTATGCAAGTTCTCTGACAATATACTGCTGCAACTGTTTGTTTTTAATTATCTTCTGTAAGATTTTACTTGCACGGATATTAATGATATTGTTCGATAATTTCCACATTCTGTGGGATCACCTCTCTTAGGAATAGGTACATATATGGCTGTCTTCCAAATCTCTTGGCATAAGCGAGTGAGTGCCTCCAGGGGGGCATCCATTTATTGAAACATCTCAGTGGGTACTCTGTTAATTCCTGGAGCCTTGTTCTTCACCAATTCCTTCAGTGTAGCTTCTACTTCTTCCTTCAATACCATTGGTTCTTAATCATATGCCAGCTCCTGAAATGGATTTAGATCAACCAGTTCTTTTTGGTACAGTGACTCTGTGTATTCCTTCCATCTTATTTTGATGCTTCCTGCATCATTCAATGTATTACTGCAGTGTAGTAAATTACCTGGTATGGCTTTTCTAGCCATAAATCTTTGTAAGCTCCATGGTGGAATTTGCCCTGAGCAACAGAGTAGCTCCTGATCATTAAAGTTATCCATCTGGGGTATTTCTGTTGAGAGTGGTACAAAGCAACATTCTGGGAAGTTCACTTTCTCTCAGGTGTTTAGAATTCTGATGTTACTATTGGTTAGTTTGGCCACTCTGCCAGGCTCAAAAGGAGGCCTCCTAGAGGCAGAAGGAGTCTCTCTGACTGCTGGCTTAGAAACACATGCTGCTGAGAGAAACATCCTCCTGAGAGACACACAATGCTGAGAAAGAGACACAGAGAGACACACATTGCTGGGAGAGAGGCACCGAGAGACACACACTGCTGGGAAAGAGACTGACAGAGACAGCTGGCTGAGAGACGGCAGGCTGAGAGAGACTGAGTGTTGTTCCTGAACTTGAATCATAGCTTGGTGCTTCCCTAATAAACCCCATAATCTGTGAGTTCTGTGTGGCTACTGCAGTGAATTATCGAACCCAGCAGAAAGGTGGTGGGTACTGCAGGAGGAGTGGTTGGTGTCAGGGTTGATGAAAGGGCTGGAAGGAGGCAGCATGTCTGGCCTTGCAGGAATTGGCCTTGGGCTGCTGATGGTGATTGTCTTCCTCTTGTGGATTTAGAGGAGGTCAGAAGATGTGGCCTCCCTGCCCCTTTAGTAATTACCCAAAGAATCTTCCAATATTGCAACTCGAGGCTTAAATTTTTTCCTCAGTTCTTTCAGTTTGAGAAATGCTGAGCATGTTCTTCCCTTTCAGTTTTCTAACTGCAGGTCTTTGCACATTTCGTTATAGTAACTGGCTTTGTCTGCTCGAGCTGCTCTTTGAAATCTTCTATTCAGCTCTTTTATCTTGTCATTTCTTCCATTTTCTTTAGTTACTCTTCAGTCAAGGGCAAGTTTCAGAGTCTCTTTGATATCCATTTTTGTTTTTTCTTCTTGTCTCATCTTTCTAATGACCTCTTGCTTTCTTCATGGATGATGTTCTTGATGCCATCCCACAGTTCTTCTGGGTTTTGGTCATTGATGTCCAATGCATCAAATCTATTCTTTAGATGGTCTCTAAATCCAGGAGGGATATATTCAAGGCCATATTTTGGCTCTCATGGACTTGTTTTAAATGTCTTCAACTTCAAGTTGGAATTGCATATGAGCAGTTGATGGTCTATTCCACAATCATCTCCTGGCCTTGTTTTGGCTGAAGATGGTGAGCTTTTCCATCGCCGCTTGCCACAGATGTAGTCAATCTGATTCCTGTATACTCCATCTGGCAAAACCACCAGTTGTGTTGTTTAAAAAAGATACTTGCAATGAATAAGTCATTGGTCTCACAAAATTCTATCACGCGATCTCCAGTGTTATATCTGTCACCAAGGACAAATTTTCCAACTACCGGTGATTCTTCATTTCCAACTTTTGCATTCCAGTCAGCAATGATAATTAACACATCTTGATTGCACGTTCAGTCAATTTCAGACTGCAGAAGTTGATAAAAATCTTTAATTTCCTCATCTTTGGCTTTGGTGGTTGGTGTGTAAATTTGAATAGTAGTAGTATTAACTAGTCTTCCTTGTAGGCATATGGATATTATCCTATCACCGACAGCATTGTACTTCAGGGCAGATCTTTAAACATTGTTTGTAATGATGAATGCCACGCCATTCCTCTTCAAATTGTCATTCCTGGCATAGTAGACGATATGGTTGTCTGATTCAAAATGGCCAAAACCAGTCCATTTCAGCTCACTAATGCCCAGGATATCAATCTTTATGCATTCTACTTCATTTTTGTCAACTTCCAATTTTCTTAGATTCATACTTTGTACATTCCATGTTCCTATTGTTAATGGATGTTTGCAGCTGTTTCTCCTCAATTTGAGTCATGTCACGTCAGCATATGGAGGTCCAGAAAAATTTACTTTATCCATATCATTAAGGTTGGTTCTACTCTGATGAGCCAGCTCTTTCCCAATTGTATTTTGAGTCCCTTCCGACCTAAGAGGCTTGTGTTCCTGCACTGTATCAGACAATGTTTCCAAGGTATTCATAATGTTGCCCCAGTAATGTAGCAGACAGTGTTTCTCTGCTATTCATAAGGTTTTCCCTGGCCAACTCTTTGAGAAGTGGAGGGCCTCTTCCTTCTCCCTAGTCTGTCTCAGTCTGTAAGCTGCATTGAAACATGTGCACCATGTGCAACCCTGCTGGCCTTTGAAACATCAGTGGCACAGCCTCAAGCCTCACAGCAATGTGTAAGCCATCACAGTATGACAATCTGACAGACAAGTTCGTCTCCCTTAGCTGTTGGAAACCTCCCTGTCTCCCCCTTACCTAATTCCTACCTGGATAAAGCAGTGCTTTATCATCCCCAGTGTTCCCTCCCTTTCCTGTATCGGGGGGTGGGTGCTGTCTCCCCTGAATAGAAAGTAGGTAAAGCAAATGGAATAAATGATGAAGTAAAAGAGCTGAACAAAAGATTTCAAAGGGAAGCTCAAGAAGACAAAGTAATATAATGAAATGTGCAAAGACCTGGAGTTAGGAAACCAAAACAGAACACACTTGGCATTTCTCAAGCTGAAAGAGCTGAAGAAAAAATTCATGCCTTGGGTTGCAATATTGAAGGATTCTATGGGCTAAATACTGAATGATACAGGAAGCATCAAAAGAAGATGGAAGGAGTGCACAGAGTCATTGCACCAAAAAGAACTGGTCAAAGTTTCACCATTTCAGGAGGTAGCATATAATCAAAAACCAATGCTATTAAAAGATGAAGTCAAGCTACACTCAAAGAATTGGCAAAACACAAGACTTCAGGAACTGAGAGAAAACCAATTCAAATGTTTCAACAAGCATATGCAGTGCTGGAGGTGCTCATTCATTTATGCCAAGAAATTTGGAAGACACCTACTTGGCCAACTGACTGGAAGAGATCATATTTGTGCCCATGCCAGAGAAAGGTGATGTAACAGAATGTGGAAGTGAATGAACAGTATCATTAATATCACACACAAGTAAAATTTTGTTCAAGATAATTAAAAAACGGTTGCAGCAGTATATTCCAGAAATTCAAGCTGGATTCAGAAAAGGATGTGGAACAAGGGATATCATTGCTGATGTCAGATGGATCTTAGCTGAAAGCAAAGAATACCAGAAAGATGTTTACCTGAGTTTTACTTACAGTAAAACTGTTGCGGATCACAGCAAATTATGGATAACATTGCAAAGAATGGGAATTCCAGAACACTTAATTGTGCTCATGAGGAATGTATATAGAAACCAAGAGACAGTCATTCAAACACAACATGAGACTATTGCATGGTTTAAAATCAGGAAGAGTGTGTGTCAGAGTTGTATCCTTTTACCATACTTATTCAATCTGTACGATGAGCAAATAATCCAAGAAGCTGTACTATATGAAGATGAACATGACCTCAGGACTGGAAGAAGATTCATTAACAACCTGTAATACGAGGATGACACAACTTTGCTTACTGAAAATGAAGAATACTTGAAGCACTTACTGATGAAGATCAGAGACTACAGACTTCACTACAGATTGCACGTCAACATAAAGAAAGCAAAAATCCTTACAACTAGACCAATAAGCAACCTCATGATAAAGGGAGAAAAGATTGATGTTGTCAAGAATTTTATTTTACTTGGATACATAAACAACACCCATGGAAGAAGCAGTCAAGAAACCAAATGACATATCACATTGGGCAAATATGGTGCAAAAGACCTCCTTAAAGTATAAAAAAGCAAAAACATCACTCTGAAGACTAAGGTTCATTTGACCCAAGCAATGGTATTTTCCATCACCTCATATGCTTGTGAAAGCTAGACAATGACTAAGAAAGACCAGAGAAAAATTTATGCATTTGAATTGTGGTGCTGGTGAAGAATATTAAATGTGCCATGGACTGTTTTCCTGTCAGAAGAGACCACTCCCTGGAGAAGGATGTCATGCTTGGTAAGGTGGAGGGTCAATAAAAGAGGGGAAGGCCCTCAAAAAGATGGATTGACATGGTACCTGAGGCAATGGACTCAGGTATAGCAAGGATCATGGAGCTGGCGCAGGAGTGGGAGTGTTTCATTCTGCTGTGCGTAGGGTCACTATGAGTCGGAGAGGACTCGACGGCACCTAACAACAACAACAACATGGACTTCTAGAAGAATGAACGAATCTGTCTTGGAGGAAGTACAGTCAGAATGCTCCTTAGAAACAAGGATGGTGAGACTTCGCCTCTCATACTTTGGACATGTTATCAGCAGGGACCAGTCCTTGGAGAAGGATATCATGCTTGGTGAAGTAGCTGGTCAATGAAAAAGAGGAAGTCCCTTAATGAGATGGACTGACACACTGGGTACAACAATGAGCTCAAGCATTGCAACAATTGTGAAGATGGCATAGGATTGGGCAGTGTTTCATTGTTGTACAAGAGGTTGCTTTTAGTCAAAATTGACTCAAGGACATCTAACAATATAACAACATATATACACACACACACACACACATATATATGTATGTATATATATATATATATGTGTGTATATATATATATATATATATATATATATATATATATATTTCACTGGTTTTGCTCCTCTAGAGAACCCAACCTAATACAGGAGACATACCCATAGGAGCTACACCCACCCAACCCACTGCCGTTGAGTCAGGTCTGACTCATAGTGACCCCTCCTTGGGTTTCTTAGGCAGTATCACTATGGAAGTAGATTGCCCAACCTTCCTTCTGGGGAGTGACTGGTGGGTTTGAACCACCAGCCTGCTGGTTAGCAGTCGGATGCCTTAGGCACTATGCCACCAGAGCTCCCCGGGAAGATCTAATAAGATCATGACATCAGAGACTTCCAGCCTGATGCTATAAACAGAATGAGACTTTGAGGAATCCTGAGATGGGGATTAGCAGATGTTGCATGTGGGAGGAATGTCAATAATTTGTGACCAAATAACAGACTGTGGTAGATTCCCAAAATAGCCACAAATTCTTTTCCTCCTACCAAGGCGAGGAATCTATTTTTCCACCCCTTGAATCTGGGCTTGGCCAAATGACTTGAATTGGCCAAGAAGACTTTAGCAAATGTATCACAACAGAAGCTTGAAAACCATATGTACAGTGAGTCTTGCTCTCTTGCTGTATTTGGGAACCTGAGATCACCTTGTGAACAGCCCAAGGTAGTCTTTTGGAAGATGAGAGACAATTTGTAAGAGAAAGAAGGTACCCCAGCAGACATTCAACTTCCAGACATATGAGCAAGGCTACCCTAGATCAGTTAGCCATCAGCCAACCATATACATGATAGAGTCCAGCCAAGATCAGCTGAGAAAACCCAGATTAGAAAACTGCCCAACCAACCTAATGAATTGGATAGATAAAATGATACGGGTTATAAGTAAGAAAATTTTGGAGTGGTTTGTCACAAAACAAAATTTAACTGACACAATCGTTAACAATTGTAGTTTCTTCTAACCATAATTATCATCTCACTGACTCTAGATATGGCTTTAACATTTCCCCATGAAAAGCCTGCCCTATTGTGCCTATATACCACTTTAATCATGTTTTTAAAATCAAACAAAATAGGAATTTTTTGTATAGTCAAGAGTTAAATATAACTATGTATGTCATTAATTTCTGTGTTTACCATTATTTTGTACATTAAACATCTTTTCTTACTTTCATTTTTTTTTTCTTTCTAAAATTTATCATTTAATAGTTCTCTTAGTGAGGGTCTATGAGTTTATATTCTTGGTCTTTGTTTTGCCCTTATTCTCCTAGGATAGTTTGTCTAGGCATAATATTCTAGGTGCAACACTTAGAAGATGTTACTTCACTATCTTCTTAACTCTTCTGTTACTGATGAAACATAACAAACTACATTAGTATATCATTTACTTATATATAACTTGTATTTTTAACTATGATATTTATGTTGGTCTTTTTTTTTTTTTTTTACTTGATATTCTGCAGTTTCACTATAAAACATCTAATTATTCACTGATTTTTATTTAACCTTCATTGTATTATGAGAACTTCTGAGAATTCACTACACTCTTCAACTCCAGAAAATTATTACCCATTATTTAAGTATGTCTTCTATTCCATTCTTTCTGTTCTATATTTCTGTAACTAGTATAAAATATTGAAGCCTGTCAATCTCTTCCAAATCTCTTTTCTCCCCCATATTTTTATTTCTTTGTATTTTTATGCTACATCCAAGTTAAGCTTTCTTGGACTATTTTCCAATCTGTTAACACACTCTTTAATGGTATCCAGTCTTCAATGTATCTCATCTATTGCGTATTTATATCAATAACTACATTTTTCATTTCTACATTTATTTTTTTCTTTACATACACCTGATCTTGTTTTATTTATGCCTGTTTCCATATTCCTTATTTTTTAAAATGAAAGTTATACCTCCATTTATATTTTTGCACATCTATTCACTGACTGGAAGAGATCCATAGTGTGCCCATTAAAAAGAAAGGTGATCCCACAGAATGTGGAAATTATCAAACAATATCATTAATATCATACACAAGTAAAATTTTGCTGAAGATAATTCAAAACCAGTTGCAGCAGTACATTGACAGGAAACTTCCAGGAATTCAAGCCAGACTTAGAAGAAGATGTGGAACACGTGATATCATTGCTGATGTAAGACGGATGTTGGCTGAAAGCAAAGAATACCAGAAAGATGTGTATTTGTGTTTTATTGACTATGTGGCATTTGAATGTATGGATCATAACAAATTATAGATAACATTGCAAATAATGGCAATTTCAGAACACTTAATTGTGCTTATGAGGAATCTGTCATAGACCAGGAGGCTGTCATTTGAACAGAAAAGGGGATACTGCATGGTTTAAAATCAGGAAGGGCATGCATCAGAGTTGCATCTTTTCACCATACTTATTCAATGTGTTTGCTGAGCAAATAATCCAAGAAACTGGACTATATGAAGAAGAATGCAGCATCAGGATTGGAAGAAGATTGATTAAGAACCTGTGATAGGTAGATGATACAATCTTGCTTGCTGAAAATGAAGAAGACTTGAAGATTAAAGACTACAGTCTTCAAAATGGATCACACTTCAACATAAAGAAAACAAAAATACTCACAACTGGACCGATTAGCAATATCACAATAAATGGAGAAAAGACTGAAGTTGTCAGGGATTTCATTTTACCTGAATCCACAAACAACACTCATGGAAACAGCAGTCAAGAAATCGGATGCCATCGTATTGCACTGGGCAAATCTGTTGCAAAAGACCTCTGTAAAGTGTTAAGAAGCAAAGATATCACTTTGAAGGTGAAGGTTTGCCTAATCCAAGCCAAGGTATTTTCAATCACTCATATGCATGCAAAAGCTGGGCAACGAATAAGGAAGACAAAAGAAGGATTGATTCGTTTGAATTGTGGTATTGCCGAAGAATACTGAAAATAGCATGGCCTGGCAGAAGAATAAACCTGTTTTAGATGAAATGCAGCTGGAATGCTCTTGGAAGTGAGAATGACAAGACTTTGTCTCACCTCCTTTGGTCACGTTATCAGAAGGGACCATTCACAGGAGGAGATATCATGCTTGGTAAAGTGGAGGGTCAGAGAAAAAGGGGAAAGCCCTCAATAGTGGCTGCAACAATAAAATGGAGCACAGCAAGGACTGTGAGGAGGTACAGGACCAGGCAGTGTTTTGTTCTGTTGTACATAAAGGTCACTATGAGTTGGAATCAACTCAATGGTACCTAACAAGAAATACTCATTTATTATAAAGTCTTTTTCAGACTAGTTAACAAAAAAAATTTCATTTGGAGTAATTTCTTTCTGTTTCAAAAGACCTCTTTAAGGTGTTAAGAAGATAGCACTTTGAAGATGAAGGTTTGCCTAATCGAAGCCAATTACTATAATGAAATGTGCAAGGATCTGGAGTTAGAAAAACACA
>NW_006921832.1:204114-209218 GCF_000298275.1 Orycteropus afer afer
ACCCATGGAAGCAGCTGTCAGAACATCAGATGACGTATAGCACTGGGCAAATTGGCTGCAAAGGACCTCTATCAAGTGCTGAAAAGCAAAGATATCTCCTTAAGGACTAAGGTGTGCCTGACACAAGCCATTGTATTTTCAATCACCTCATATGCATGTAGGAGCTGGACAATGAATAAGGAAGACTGAAGAAAAATTGAAGCTTTTGAGTTGTGGTGCTGGCGAAAAATGCTGAAAGTATCATGAACTGCTAAAATAACTAACAGATCTGTCCTGGAGGAAGTGCAGCTGAAATGCTCCTTGGAAACAAGAAAGGCCAGACTTCATCTCACCTACTTTGGTCATGTTGTCAGATGGGACCATTCCCCAGAGAAGGATGTCTTGCTTTGTAAGATGGAGGGTCAACGAAAGAGGGGAAGGCCCTCAATGAGATGGATTGACACAGTGGAAGTGGTGATGGGCTCAAGTACAGCAAGGATCATAGAGCTGGCTCAGGACTGAGCGGTGTTTCGTTCTGCTGTGCACAGGGTTGCTGTCAGTCAGAGACGACTCGACGGCACCTAACAACAACACCACCACCATTGATTCTATTACCTGTATTTCTTAATTTATGTTATTTGCAATTTGGGACTTGTAAGCTCCTTTTGAGTCTGTCTTCTCCTCCTTTTGTTATTTTTCCCTCTTTCTCTCTCACCATTCCATTTCTCCTTGACCCTCTAGACATCTCATCCAGAAGGAGGATGGGTGGTACAACTCCAAGGGAAAACTGGGATTATGGCAGACTCCGTCACAGAACAAGCTAGCAGCCGGGATCAATTGCTGATAGTGAGGCTATGCACCTTGCTTTCCTTGGCCCACAACTTATGACAGATAGAGTCTGAATGAGTAGATTGACAGCCATCCTTCCCTCCCAACCTGAGCTTTCTTTCAGGACTTGGTGAGCTTCCCTTCCACCCCAGCTTCAAGACTGACTCTAGCTTTCCAACTCCTACAGAGTACTGTTGGGTCCTTTATTCTAAGAACCAAACTCTGCAGTCACTGCTTCCCTCCAACCTAGAGCACAGCAAAGCAATGTCTTCAGTCCTTCATCACCTTTTTGGAATTCTGGTCTTTTTTGATCTATGGAGATGGTTATTTTGTATCTGAGAATGATTATGTCTGATTTTTGTTTTCTTTTGTTTTTACTTTCATTTTGTGCAGAGATAGGAGTTTGGAGTAGAGGCAGTTTTCAAAATGAAAGGTACAACTTTGTCCTCCTTTCCAAAATGGCATGTGCTCCCAAAATGAAACCTTAAAGCAAGGAAGCAGACCAATGTGAATTGCACCTTTCAATCATTCGATAAACAATTTTTCTCTGGAGTCAAGACAAGCATGAATATCAAGGTAAATGGATCCCAACTTTGTTCTCTGCCACCATCACTCATCCTGGAGATCTGGATCCTTCTCCTTTCACACCTAAGCTATTCAGTGATCAAGCCAACTAGAACAGCAAACTTTAGCAACAATTTAAAAGACTAATATAATCCTCTTAATTCATTCAAGGGTAAAAATTTCAGGCAAAGAGAGTAGGATGAAGAGAAGAAACAGCAAATATGGGTATGTTATATCTCAAAATTACAAGTCTATTCATTCCAGAACAGAACTTAGTACACTGAGGTATGGACACTTGAGTCTTGAGTGTTCATGATGTTGTCCTTACTCAGTTATTGGAGAAATAAAGGATCACAACTTAGTTCAAAACCAATAAATGGAGACCCTACAACACTGACACAGCTTTCTTTCCCCATAAACTGGAAAAGGACTCTTCCTCATCTGCGAGAATGTAAGAAGACAAAAGTTGGCTTTGAAATGAAGTATTTCCCTTGTAATATATGACTACCCTCTTATCGATGAAATGGGATCATCTCAGAATTGGTATGAGATGAGGCATACCAATCTCAGAGGCACCGGGAGGTTATTTTGTTTGTATGGTTATTTTTGTTTTTGCTTTTTACCCCAGTCTTTCCTAATGGAGCTCTGGTGGCATAGTGCCTAAATCATTTGACTACTAACCAGAAGGCTGGTGGTTCAAACCCACTAGCCACTCCTCCAAAGGAAGACTAGGAAATCTACTTGCATAGAGATACTGCCTCAGAAAGGCAAAGAGGGGTCGCTATGAGTCAGAATTGACTCGATGGCAGTGAGTTTGGTTTGGTTTGGTTACTCTAACAGCAAGTTTTACATTTAGCTATACAAATATTTATTGAGCACCTAAAGGCAATAATAATAACAGCTTCTGATTAATGAAGGCTCTCTATATGCATGACTAGCCATTTTTATACCACTTAATCTTCTACTTCTAGTCATATAAAATAGGCAATGTCAACCTCGTTTTTTAGTAGACAACACAGCTCAGAGAAAAATGATTTCTCAAAGTCACACAGGTTGGAACTTGAATTCAGATATAAATACAAAACCCATACTGATCTTGTTATTGCACTCTCAGGACACCTGTTCTTTGGTGTAAGGAAATTTTGTGTCATGGGCTATGGCCCTAAATTTTTAACCTTGGAGCCAGGCCACCTTAAACAGCCCAAGCTGGGCATGTCACCCTGGCCTGTACACATTAATTCCTCCTTCTACCTCAACTCTGCATTTGTTCAGGCCTATGGTCTGAATACTCTCAGTTGCAGGCATAATGCAGACAGGGAATCAAGAATTTTTGGGCCCCCACTGGATTCTGGGTCTTTAGCAGTGTCTGCTGCAGAGGCTCTGGGGATCTGTCTGCTGGTCAAACTTATTTTTATCACTTGCAATGGTGCCCAGATCCTGTGGTATTGGCCTTGGCCCTGAAGATGATATAATCGGCAGAAAAATGTAGAGTGGAACTTGGGAGAACTGAGAGGTCTCCAGAGTAGGAGAGGCCTCAAAGTAATGAGGAAAGAAAAACTGGAGCTCGTTCCCCAGAAATGTGGGCTCTAACCTTTCACCCACTCCTTTTGTGTCTTAAGTAATTCCCTCAACAGTCTGAGATTGCCACAGGCCTCTTTTCACCAAAATACTTCTCTCCACACCAACCTCATCTTTCTCTTCCAGGCAAAATGGCTGCAAACAGCTTCCTTTAATACTTTTACATACATGATTTCATTTGATCCTAAGAGGTAGGCTGGACAGGGGGATATCATCTCGTTTTTATAAGGATCAGAGAGGCTGAGACAATGGCTTATTAGTAGCTGAGCTAAGACTAAAGCCCTGGCCTCCTGACCTAAATCCAGGGCTCTTGTTCAAACCAGGATTCTACCTCCGATCTGATCCTCACTTCTGTAACACCTACTTCTACAATTGAGCAGGGCCTCATTTTCATATGAATTAGGCAACAATCTACTGAATCTTTCTACCTTCCATCTTGCCCACTGGCACCCTGGCACCCACAGGTCATTCTCACCTCAACCAAGAGATCTTTCTAAAAAGCAAATCTCGTCATGCCACTTCCCTGTGTGATGTTTTTTTCATGTTTGCTACAGTCTTCAGGATAGAGTCCAAATTCTCCAGAATGGTGTAATGTGGCCTTTCCTAACTCTCTCTAGTCTCATCTAGTGTCACATCCTCACACATTTCCTGAGAGCCATACACCTTCTCCCCTCTGCACCTGCCACTCCAAATCCTTGGAAGATCTTTTTCCCACTTGACCTCTTGAAACACTCTTACCTGTTGTTTGTATAACTTGTCATCAGTTAGATTCTCCCAGAGTGCCCTCTGCCTGTCCTGTTTAGAAAACTCGTATAGAAGCTTTCTTGTATATCCCATCTACCTCTATGGTTCCTAGAAGGCTATATATTGTTTATTGGATCCCAGAATGCAAAGTAGATTCCAGACCCTTCAGTAATAAATTAATATATGACATCTGGCTGAGTAGGCCAAGGTAGGCCAAGGCACCTACCTGCCTTGTCTGATTTGCCCTTTGCATCAAAGCTCAGTTCTATCTCTATCAAAACCTTCCAGCATTTGATTCAGGTCTTCTGACAAAACCAGTACAATCTCCAATTCACCCTCTTCTGATAGGTGCACTACAGACAGATTAAATTAATGTGTACTGATCACCTACTCTGTGCCAACAAACCTCTATCTTCTCAAACAGAACAGGATCCCTTAGAAGACAATGTGCATAAAAGAAAGGGTATAACATACAACCCTAACACTAGTCAAAATGTGGTGTTGACCTGTCTCCAATCCAATATACCTAAGATCCTATACCTAATCAAATATTTATACATATAGATTTTATACCTGTCTTCCCTGGTTTTTATTACAAGGCTATTTGTATGGTAGTTTAGAATGTGGCCTCTGAACCAAACTGCCTGGTTTCAAATCTCAGCACCATCATTTACTAGCTGTGTGATTTAGGGTAAACTGTAAAACTTATTCTCTCCCTTTGTTTTCTCATTTATAAAATGGAGATAATAGTTGGAAGGATTTAATGAAATAATGTTTGTAAAGGACTTAACCCTTGGCATACAGCAGTCACTCAATAAATGTTGGCTAGAGTAGGGTCCTTTAAAATTACCTTCATTTAACAGAATCATCCTTTTAACCAGCACTTTACATCCCTCTGTACAAGACACTGAGGTGCACATCAGGCTGAATACTTGGGGCTAGTAAGTTTCCCCTACTCCTGAGTCCACCTGCACACTTCTGCCCCCTTCAGGTGATCTTCATCCTCATGAAGAGTCAGCTTGTCACCAAAAGAGTGTATGCCTATTGCATTTCTTATTGTAATTATATAGCTAAATGTACATATAATACTATACATATATAGTTGTTGTTGTTGTTATGTGCCGTTGAGTCAGGCCTGACTCCTAGCAACCCCTCCTTGGGTTTCCGAGGCAGTATCACTACAGAAGTAGATTGCCCAACCTTCCTTCCGAGGAGTGACTGGTGTATATAGCTTTATATGTATGTATGTGTGTGTGTATATATATATACATATATATATATGTAGCTAAATGTACATATTTAACTATAGATATATAGTTGTTGCTGTTATGTGCCGTTGAGTCAGACCTGACTCATAGCGACCCCTCCTTGGGTTTCCGAGGCGGTATCCCTATGGAAGTAGATTGCCCAA
>NW_006921832.1:209776-211466 GCF_000298275.1 Orycteropus afer afer
ACACACACACATATATATATATATGTATGTATGTATATATATATATAAATTATAATACATATTTAGAGCTGCTTTGTGTTTACAGACAATACTGCAGAAAGTATAGTGTTCCCATATAACACTTCTTCCCCTCGCATACAGTTTCTCCTACTATTAACTTCTTGCATTAGTGTGACACATTTGCTACAAATGATAAACAAATACTGGTACACTACTATTAACTAAAGTGCATAGTTAAGGTTCACTCTTTGTGTCACACAGTTCTATAGGTTCTGACTAACACATAATATCATGTATCCAAGACACCCTAGGTGGTCTTGAGTTTGGCAATGAGTTTTTAAATACAACAACAAAAGAAAAATCTATAAAAGGAAAAACTGGTAAGTTGGACATCATTAAAACTGAAAATTTCTCTGCAAAAGACACTATTAAGGGAATGAAAAGACAAGCAAGCCACAGACTGGGAAAAAAATATTTGCAGAACACATATTTGATAAAAGACTTGTGTCCAAAATATATTGAGAACTCTTAAAACTCAACAATAAGGAAACAACCAACCAAATTAGAAAATGGGCAAATGATCTGAACAGACACCTCACCAAAGAGTATAGACAGATGGCAAATAAGTAAAGGAAAGATGCTTGATATCATATGTTGATAGGGAAATGAAAATTAAAACAATGAGATACCACCACTATTAAGATGGCTAAAATCCAAAATACTGACAACACCAGATGCTGGCAAGGATGTGAAGCAACAGGAACTCTCAATCATTGCTGGTGGGAATGGAAAATGACACAGCCACTTTTTAAGACAGTTTGGCAGTTTAATATAAAGCTAAACACAGGCTTACCATACAATCCAGCAATGGTACTCCTAGGGATATAGTCAAATGAGTTGAAAACGTACATACACAAAAACTTGCACATCAATGTTCACAGCAGCTTTATTTATACTTGCCAAAACCTGGAATCAACCAAGATGTCCTTCAATAGGAAAATGGGTAAACAAATGGTGGGTATCCACACAATGGAGTATTATTCAGTGATTTAAGAAAATGAGCTATCAAGCTAACAAAACAGGAGCCTTAAACACATATTGCTAAGTGAAATAAGTCAGGCTGAAAAAGCTGCATACCATTATACTGTATAATTCCAACTATATCACATTCTGGAAAAGTTAAACCTATAGAGACAGTGAAAAGATCAGTGGTTGCCAGGGGTTGGAGGGAGGAGAGGAAGCATGACTAGGAGGAGCATAGGGATTCTTAGGGCAGTAAAACCATTCTGCATAATGTAATGGTAGATACATAGCATCATGCATTTGTCATCTATAACTTTTTAACTGGTAGGATTTTCAATATTTTTCAGATACAGCTAAAAAGAGCAACCCCTCTGCCCCAAGAAAGAAGCAGCTACTCAGACTCAAAATACTGTCCTAACATGAGACAAAGTATATGTGAACTGCTGTATGAAAAGTGAATTTACTCTGTAAATCTTCACCCAAATCCTAAAAAAAAAAAAACCTAAACCCAGGGCCACCAAGTAGGGTGAGTAAGACAGAGTAAAACTGCCCCATAGGATTTCTTAGGCAGTAAACCTTTACAGAATCAGACTGCCTCATCCTTCTCCTGTGGAGTGGGTGGTAGGTTCTCACCACTGACCTTTCAGTTAGCAGCTGAGTGCTTTAA
>NW_006921832.1:212417-219535 GCF_000298275.1 Orycteropus afer afer
CTGTCCTAAGCCCTTAAACACAATTCTAAAACTCAAGTTTCAAAAAACATTTTGAGCAATGGTAGTATCACCAAAATAGGTACATACTCTTGTAAAAGGACGATTTTGAAGAATAGCAGTGATTTGAATGATGACTTTGGTATGCTGGTTAAAATATTCCTCCTCCAAATTTGCAGCCCCAACTTGGATGGTATGCCAGAGTTAATCTCCCTGCAGGATTAACTCCCTTCAGAATGAAGACCTGCTAGAAGCCCCAGCACTAAACAGCCAGTCACTCATGCAACTTCAACTTGTGATTCTTCCCACACTCTCCCATAGAAGCCTCCGTTGTTATGGAGTGGACAGTTTCCCTCTCATATTCTTTGATCAGGACACTGAGAGTCTCCAGCCTTCCATGCTTAAAACCGACTTGCTGGTATTTAAGCCCCTACAACACCCAGAGCATGAAATAAAATAAAGACCCAGCTTCTCTGGAGGATCACTGAGCCAAGGACATAGTGTTCTATCTATACAATGAAATGCAGATTTCCTAATAAAAGGCAAAATTCTTGACTTCCAAGCTTGAAAAGGATGGAAAAGAATTCCAGCTGGTTAAATTTATGGCACCAAAAAAAAGTCCTGTCTGAGAATAATTCTTGTATCAGAGCCCAGGATGCTGTCATCTTGCCATGGATTGTTAAATTACTCACTTGCAGTGTGCTCAATCCTCAAAACTATGCCCTGAGACAGTCTAAATTGGTCAATAAACACAGTTTGGTCTTGCTGCCTCCTCTTCTGATGCAGCAACTAAGACTAGCTGAGTTAGTGCCATGCCAAAATGTACAGGAGACCATATTTAGTGTTAAAAACTGGTTGGAGTCTGTGTGACTGCATGTCAAGATCGTGAAAGAAATGTCAATAGTTCTCCCTGCTCTGTGTTTGGAAGAGGAAGTCCATAAAATACTAGTGAGCAAGGCCCTTGAGGGTCCAACAAAGTAGGCTCTAGAGGGAGACTGCTGGGTTCGTGTCCTGGCTCTGCTGCTTACCAGCTATGTGACCACATGTAAGTGTCCTAACATCTGTAACTCTCCATTTCCTCATCTAAAATATGAGGACATAAACAGAGCTCTCACCTCACAGGGCCATCAAAAAGGGTAAATGAGTTAACCTATTTAAGGCACTTCTAGTGGTTCCACGGGAGCTCTGGTAGCATAGTGCCTAAGGCACTTGACTGCTAACCAGGAGGATGGTGGTTCAAACCCACCAGCCACTCCTCGGAAGGAAAGTTGGGCATCTATTTCTGTAGTGACATCGTCTCGGAAAGCCAAGGAGGGGTCGCTATGAGTGGGGTCTGACTCCATGGCACATAACAACAACAATAGTGGTTCCATGCTGACAGTAAACACTCAAATGTTAGTTATTATTCCCAAAAGAGCAAAGGTGGTGAACCCGAAGGAAATGCTAAAGGATCTGAATGCTTACCCATTGTTTGGCAGCACATGAAGGCATTTATTCAAGTACTCAGCCCAAAGTGTCTCCTGGATATTTCCTGTGCTTGGCCACTTAAATTTGGCACTTATCAGGTAACTCTTTGTGGGTGTGGCATCTCCCTAAGTAGATCCTGAGCTCCTAGGGTGCAGGAACAATGTCCTCACCTAGCAGAGTCTGATTCCTAGAGTCTGGTACTCGATGAATACTTGATTGATTCCTTCCTATTCACAGGTGGAGAGAACTCGGCTCAAAACAGTAATCACACAAAACAAACAAACAAAAACCCCACACCCACTGTCATCGAGTTGATCCTAACTCATAGTGACCCAAGGCTGTAAATCTTTACAGTAGATTTCCTCATCTTCCTCCCATGGAGCAGCTATGGAGTTTGAACTACCAACCTTCTAGTTAGCAGCCAAATACTGCACCACCAGAACACATTATTAATCATATAAACTCCATTTAAGTAAGTTTTTCTGGAAGTGAAGCCTGATCTTTCAGAATATATTCATCAAATTCAGAGACAGGATTCTGAGAAGACAGCGGTAATAAGCAAACAATTGTTCCAACTCTCCCCAACAAATACAACAAGAAATACAAGAAGGAAACAGTGCTCAGTTTTGAGGTATTCTGGATCAGGAAACAGAGGAAAACAGTGGGGAATTGCAGACAGGCAAGAATCAACAAGTCACATACCACAAAAATCATTTCTCCCACTGTCCCTATCCCTGCCCCCAGCCACATGGGTCAACAGCTGCTGTGAACAGGGGAATTGGTTTCAGAAAAAGAGCCTGTTTCCCCAATCACCACAGCCCCTACCTGTACAAAGAGCCAGGAAGCCAAGTTTCTGCTCTAAAATCAACAAGACTATCTAGAGATAGTCAACACTCTACCTGCCTAGCTGCTTAACCCACTGCTCAGGCCTTTGAAACCAACAGGACAGACCTCTAAGCATTTAGTTTCAGTCTACCTGCTCCCCCTTTCAGTCAGCACTGAGGACTACTGACTGAGGCTGTTGAGTACTAGGAAGCAAGCATTTGGAGTAGAGACACACCCACAGCCAACATACTCTGTTGGGGGGCAAATTCTGATAGCAACAAGGCAGACCTCCCTGGGGGTCTTTTTGGAGTGTGCTAGCACCTCCCCTATGTGGACACTGTTGGCTGCAAGCCTACTGCAAATTGCTATAGATGGCTTGAGCAGTGGAGTCTGCTCCCACAGTGAACACTCTACCAGCCTCCCTGCATACCCCACAGCTCAGGCCTCTGAAACCAACAGGACAGCCCTCCCAGGGAGCCACCTCTGGTCTGTTTGCTCTCCCTTCTACTTGGAACTGAGGACTGCCTACTGAAGCTACTGTGTGCTAAGAAGCAGGCATCTTTAGTGTAGGCTTCACCTACAACCAACATACTACAGGGAATTCTCTGTAACAACAAGACAGACCTCCCTGGAGGTCCATTTGGGAAATGACAGCCCCTCCCCCCATCCAGACACTGTCACCTGCAAGCCTGCTGTGAATTACTAAAGAATGTCCCTGCAATGGAGTCTGCTTCCATAGCTGGCACTCTACCTGCCTTCCTGTGTAGCCCATAGCTCTGGCTTCTGAAACCAAGAAGGCAAACCTCTCTGGGGGTCAATTAGGGTTCCCAGTCCCCTAATGGTTGGCACTGAGGACTGCTGACTGAGGCTGCCATGAGGTAGGAAGCAAGAGTCTTAAGTGGAGGTTGCACCCACAGCCCACAATCTACCAGGGGGTAGATTTTGACAGCAACAAGGCTGATCTCCATTGGAATATGAGCAGAATGTGATACCCCCTCTGCCACCTGGTAATTGTTGGTTGTCAGGCTGTTGCAAAATGCTACAGAAAGCCCCTGTAGTAGAATCTGTTACCATAGCGCTCTTTCTGCTTCTCTATGCACCCCATAGATCTGGCATAGGAAACCAACAGGATGGACCTCCTTGGGGATCATTTTGGGTCTGTCTGACCCTCCTCACACTTGGCACTGAGGACTGCTGACTGAAGCTACTATGTGCTAGGAAGCAGGTATCTTAAATGGAGGCTACACCCGTAGCAAACGTACCATGGTTGGGCTCTGAGAGCAACAAGGCAGGCCTCCCTAGGAG
Source organism: Orycteropus afer afer (assembly GCF_000298275.1). Taxonomy (NCBI): domain Eukaryota; kingdom Metazoa; phylum Chordata; class Mammalia; order Tubulidentata; family Orycteropodidae; genus Orycteropus; species Orycteropus afer. The sequence goes on from NW_006921832.1 coordinate 216,012, forward strand.
TCTGTTTGGAATGTGACTACTCCTCGGCCAACCAGTAACTGTTGGCTGCCAGACTGATATGAGCTCCTATAGTAGTTTCCCTATGCTAGTTAAAAGATAAGTCTCCTAAATGGAGGCAGCTCCTCTAACCACCAATGTGTGACCCTACCACAGGGCCACTGGGGCTCTGGTAGTCTTTCTGGAGAGTGCCAGCCCCTTCTTCTCCTAGAACAGAAGAAAGTTGGCCTGTGTTTTCCCTGAATGCCAACTCAGATATAATCAGCCCCCATAAGCAGGGAAGGAAACATCAGGCTAACACCTGAGGGCAAAATCCACTCCCAAAGAGGGCTCACTAGGTGTGGGTTTTCTGACTGAAAATGTGATTGCAGAAATAGAGAAAGGAAGGAAGTAAAAATCAGACAGAGGAGACAGATTTATTAGGACACAGTATCTCGCCTGAGTTGGTGGTGACTACTTGTGGTCATACTGACACATCATGTTCTCTGGTGCATGTGGGAGAGATTCAAAGTTGACAAACAAGATCTGGAACTCTTGAATCCCAACTAAACCAGAGAGGGAGAAGGAACTATCACAGAGAGAAAGAGAAAGAGGAAATGGTAAGCAAAGGTGGAAGGCTCTGCTCATCTACTTCTTTGTGGAAAATAGTATGGATAAAAACACTAAATACTGGAGAAGGTGAGAAAGTTAACACCCTCAAAAATTCCAATGTCCCCCCAAAAAATCACACGACACACAAAGAACAGAGAAACAATGCCCCATCCAAATGAACATGACAATGAGTATCAAAGTGTATTTAGGGATCACCAAATAATAATAATAAAAAGAAGAAGAATATAATACAACAACATTAAACATGATTGAATAACTAAAGGAAAACACAGACAAAGAGCTTAAGAAAAACAATGTAAGGACAAAATAAGGATCAAAAAAAGATATTGCAACTGAACAGGACAGTAACTTAAATGAGAAACATGATAGGAGGTTATACCAATATATTTAATCCAGCGGAAGAGAGAATCAGCAAATTAGAGAATAAGATAGTTAAAATTAAAGATGGTGAAGAGCAACCAGAATGAAGGCTGAAAAAGGATGAGCACAGTTTAAAAAAAGTATAAGACAAAAATAAGAGAACTAATAAATGCAGAATGGGAATTCTGGAAGGAGATAAGAGAGAGAAAGAGACAGAAAAGCTATTAGAAGAAATAATGAGAGAAAATTTCCCCAACCTAATGAAGGACATGAATCTACAAATCCAAGAATCTCAAAGAACCCCAAGCAGTATAAACCCAAAGAGAATTACACTAATACTCATGTTGTTGTTGTTGTTATGTGCTGTCGAGTCAGCCCTGACTCATAGCGACCCCTCCTTGGGTTGCCAAGGCAGTATCACTACGGAAGTAGATTGCCCAAGCTTCTTTCAGAAGAGTGGTTGGTAGGTTTGAACCGCCAGCCTCCTGGTTAGCAGTCAAGTGCCTTAGGCACTATGCTACAAGAGCTCCTAAGACTCATCATAGTTAAACTCAACTCACTGCCGTCGAGTCAGATCCAACTCATAGCAATCCCTCCTTGGGTTTCTGAGGCAGTATCACTATAGAAGTAGATTGCCCAACTTTCCTTCTGCGGACTGGCTCATGGGTTTGAACCACCAGCCTCTGGTTAGCAGTCCAATGCCTTAGGCATTACGTCACCAGAAGGTTCTCAAAAATTGAAGACAGAGAATCTTAAAAGTAGTGAGAGAGAAGGAAGCAGTCACTACAAAGGACCCTGAAAAAGATAAGATGCTGATTTGTTCACAGAAACACTGGAGACCAGAAGGCAATGGAATGATGTATTTTAGGGTGCCAAAAGAACAAAACAATCAACCAAGAATATCATATCCAGTGAAACTATCCTTCAACAATGAGACTGAAATTAAAACACTCCCAGACAAACAGAAGCTGAGATAGTTCATATTCCATTCACCAGACTGGTCCTACAAAAAAACACTAATGAGAGTTCTGAAGATGTAAAGGAAAAGAAAGACATTAGAAATAAAGTCAAAGCTACACATAAAAAGAAAGATCCCTAGTAAAGGGAAATGCATGGACATGTATAAGAACTAGTAATAAAGTATTAATGGCTGACAACTATAAATGTTTTGTCTTTCATATCTTTAGTAACAAATATTTAAAAGACAAGTATAAAATTATGTTACAAGTCACCTGAAATATAAAAATGTAATTAGTGAGGACTTCTGGCAAGATGATGGAATAAGCAGATAAGCTACACAGACCCTCTACAACAAAGAAATGAGAACCCAATTGAAACAGATACAGAAGATGATCCTAGAATCCTGAGCTTCAACGGGAAAGATTAAGAGGTGGATTGAATACTGACTAGTAGAAGAAACTGAATGAAAACAGTAAATAAGGAGATAAAGAGAGCTGTGGACTGTCAACTGGCCTGACAGCACAGCCATTTTGAGTATTTGCAATCAACATTCTGATCAAGACAACAACCTTATAATCAGCTCCACTTGCCGAGGACAGCATGGAAAACACACTGGTGGTGGATGACCAGAAAGGTGTGATATTTTCCTTGTTCCCCTTGTACGCCGTATCCTTCTGGTGAAAGGAGGTTTGGCTATCCCCCTCCCCAGCAAGACTTTCATCTCAGACCACATGCTGTCTTCTGGATGGGTAGGAGCTGGTTCTGGGACTGGACACCCTGTGCCCAGCCACCTGCTGCTTCAGTGAGAGCTTTTCTTGGGACAAGAACCCTGCACACAGCCACCTTTTGGGACAGCAGAACTTTTTCTGAGAGAAGGGGCACTGCACTCAGCTGATTTTGGGGATGGTGGGAGCCTTTTCTGGGACCGTACACTATGCCCACAAGTGCTTCTGGGGCCAGCAGGGGCTCCCACAGGAACCAATTGCCTTGCTCCTGGTCACTTTTTGGACTAGCAGCAACATTTCCTGGGACCACGCACCCTGCCCCTGGATGTCTTCTGGGCCAGCAGGGGCTACATCAGAGACTGGTGACTTTGACGACTGTTGCCTTGTTGGCGGACAGGGATTAGTTCCGAGAGCAGCCACCCTGCTCCCCACCACCTTTTGTGCTACCAGGAACTTCTTGTTGTACCAGGTGCCATACACCAAGCCACCTTTTGGGATGGCAGGAACTTTTTCTGTGAGCCTGGGACCTGTGCCCAGCTGCCTTTTGGCCCAGCAATAACTTTTTCTGTCATTAGATGCCCTGTCCCCAAATCATTTTTGGGGCATTAGGAACACCTTCTAAAATCAGGCACATTACTCTCATCTGCCGTCTGGAGCAGCAGGAACATTCTTGGGTCCAGCTGCCCTGCCCCCACTCGCCTTGTAGGTAGGCAGGAATTAGATCCAGACCAGGCACCTGTGCCCAACCATGCCTTCTGGACCAGATGCCCTGCTACCCACTGCATGAGTGGCAGGAGACCACCACCTGGTTACCCTGCCCCTGACACTTTTCTTTTTGATTATTCTTCCCCCCCCCCCATTCCTTCTTTT
>NW_006921832.1:220378-222232 GCF_000298275.1 Orycteropus afer afer
ACCCCCCTTTTTTGTTTTCCAAATGATTTTGAGTTTTGTTCCACATTGTTCTCCCTCTCCATTCAGGAACTCCTACATAGATCCCCCTCCAAGTGGTTGACAGTGGTAGCTGGGCACCATCTAGTTCTTCTGGTCTCATAGTCGTATAGGTTGCAGAGCAGATGGTGTACCAGTAGCTAGGACTAATTCTTTCCATGAATCTTTGCCCACTGCCTTGATGACACCTACAGCAACTGTCTGCCTCATATTGCGAACAGCAAAACAACCCAGAGGAGGATAGTCAGAGAAGCTCTCAACACACATGGGTTTCCCAGGAACCATGTTTACAATGGCAGCATCACCAGACTTCAGGAATTTGAGGCCATCTTCTAGCTTCTTACCAGAACGGCGATCAATCTTCTCTTTGAGCTCAGCAAATTTGCAAGCAATTTGAGCTGTGTGACAACCCAGCACAGGTGCACAGCCAGCACTGATTTGGCCTGGATGATTCAGGATGATCACCTGAGCAGTGAATCCAGCTGCTTCCATTGGTGGGTCATTTTTGCTGTCACCAGCCACATTGCCATGACGAACATCTTTAACAGAGATGTTCTTGAAGTTGAAGCCTACATTATCCCCAGGCAGAGCTTCACTCAAAGCTTCATGGTGCATTTCAACAGACTTTACTTCAGTGGTAACGCTGACTGGAGCAAAGGTGACCACCATGCCTGGTTTGAGAACACCAGTCTCCACTCTGTCCACAGGAACAATGCCAATACCACCAATTTTGTAGACATCCTGGAGGGGCAGACGCAGGGGCTTGTCAATTGGACGAGTTGGTGGCAGGATGCAATCCAGAGCTTCAAGCAGTGTGGTTCCACTGGCACTGCTGTCCTTACCGGTGACTTTCCATCCCTTGAACCAAGGCATGTTAGCACTTGGCTCCAGCATGTTGTCACCATTCCAACCAGAAATTGGCACAAATGCTACTGTGTCAGGGTTGTAGCCAATTTTCTTAATGTAGGTGCTGACTTCCTTAACAATTTCCTCATATCTCTTCTGGCTATAGGGTGGCTCAGTGGAATCCATTTTATTAACACCAACAATTAGTTGTTTCACACCCAGTGTGTAAGCCAGAAGGGCATGCTCACGGGTCTTCCCATTCTTGGATATACCAACTTCAAATTCACCAACACCAGCAGCAACAATCAGGACAGCACAGTCAGCCTGTGATGTTCCTGTAATCATGTTTTTGATAAAGTCTCTGTGTCCTGGGGCATCAATGATGGTTACATAGTACTTGCTGGTCTCAAATTTCCACAGGGAGATATCAATGGTGATGCCACGCTCACGTTCAGCTTTCAGTTTATCCAAGACCCACCAGGCATACTTGAAGGAGGCCTTTCCCATCTCAACAGCTTTCTTCTCAAATTTTTCAATGGTTCTTTTGTCAATCCCACCACATTTGTAGATCAGGTGACCAGTAGTGGTGGACTTGCCTGAATCTATGTGTCCAATGATGACAATGTTGATATGGGTCTTTTCCTTTCCCATTCTGGCTTGGATATTGCGATGGTTTTCACCAACACCTGCATTCTGGCGGCAAACCCGTTGCAAAAAAGCTCTAATTGTTGTTTTGATTTGCATCTCTCTAATGGCTAATGATGGTGAGCATTTCTTCTTCGTTGGCTACCTGAATATCCTCCTTGGTGAAGTGTCTATTCATGTCTTCTGCCCATTTTTTAATTGGATTGTTTGTCTCTTTGTTATTGAGGTGTTGGAGTTTTCTATACATTCTAGAAATAAATCCCTTGTCAGATATGTCATTGCCAATTATTTTTTCCCAATCTGTAGGTTCTCTTTTGACTCTTTTGG
>NW_006921832.1:224447-225921 GCF_000298275.1 Orycteropus afer afer
TTTCATTGATTTCTGCTCAAATCTTTATTATTTCCTTTCTTCTGGTGACTGTAGGCTTTTCTTGCTCTTCTTTTTCTAATTGTTGGAGATGTTGGTGTAAAGTGTTGATTTTGGTTCTTGCTTCTTTTTTGGTGTGTGCATGTATTGCTATAAATTGGCCTCTGATCGCTGTTTTTGTTGCGTCCCAAAGATTTTGATATGTTGTGTTTTCATTCTCATTTGATTCAAGGACTTTTCGAATTTCAATTTTGATTTCTTCTCTTACCCAGTCTTTCTCAAGGAGGGTGTTGTTCAGTTTCCATGTGTTTACTTTTTTTCCATTGATCTTCCTATTGTTGATTTCTAATTTGATAGCATTATGATCTGAGAAGATGCTCTGCAGTATTTCAATGTTTTTAAATTTATTAAGGCTTTCTTTATGGCCTAACATATGGTCTATCATGGAAAATGTTCCATGTGTACTGGAGAAGAATGTATATTGTGCTGTTGGGGAGTGAAGTGCTCTGTAGATGTCTAGAAGGTCAAGTTGGTGGGATGTATTGTTTAGTTCTTCTGCATCTTTGTTGAGCTTCTTCCCAGTTGTTCCATCTTTGATTGAAAGTGGTGTATTAAAGTCTCCCACTATGACTGTGGAGTCATCTATTTGCCTTTTCAACTCTTTTAAAGTCTGATTTATATATTTTGGGGCTCTTTCATTGGGCCCGGAGATATTTATTATGGTATATCTTCATGTTCAATTGATCCTTTCATCATTACACAATGTCCTTCCTTGTCTCATATGGTTGTTTTTGTCTTAAAGTCAATCTGATCAGAAATTAATATTGTCACTCCTGCTCTTTTATGGTCTACATTTGCTTGATACATCTTTTTTCAACCTTTGATTTTTAGTCAATTTTTGTCTTTGTCTCTAAGGTGTGTCTCTCGTAGACAGCATATTGATGAGTTTTGTTTTCTTATCCAATCTGCAACTCTCCGTATCTTGAATGGTGCATTTAATCCATTAACATTCAGTGTAATTATTGACAAGTATGAATTGGTTGCTGTCATTTTGTTATGTGTTTTTTCATGATTGTCCCTGGTTTCTTTTTTCCATATTATTTTCCATGTGAGCTCATTATATTTATAAATTGTGTTATAATTTCCTGTGTTGCGATTGGTTTAGTATTTGCTGAATATTTGTGCTTGTCTTCTTTTTTATTGTGATGTGAAGGTTTGTCATTTTTCTTTGAAGTTACCCTGTGATTTATAATTTTTTCCCCAAGATTAGAACAGTCCATTCTATCTTGCAACTCTTTTGATTTCCTCACCATTTACAAGTTCTGTAACTACACAGTATTTTCCCTCTTTTTGGTTTGTAGTTATCCTCACTTGCCAATTGATGTCTCTGGTTCCCTCTTTGCAATCTTGTAAACTTATTCTACTTAGGATATGTCCATATCTGTGGTTTCTGGGTTATGTCATCTTGTGTATGAAT
>NW_006921832.1:226156-232553 GCF_000298275.1 Orycteropus afer afer
TTCTCATTTGCATGGTTTCTGCTGAGAAATCAGAGCTTATTGTTACTGGTTGTCCTTTGTAAGTAACTTTTTGTTTTTCCCGTGCTGCTTTCAGAATTCTGTCTTTGTCTTTGGTTTTGATGAGTTTGATGATGATATGTCTAGGTGATTTCCTTTTGGGGGTCTATCCTGTTTAGGGTTTGTTGGACTTCCTGAACGGACATATTCTCATTTTTCATCATACCAGGGAAGTTCTCCTCCAATAAATCTTGGACAATTTTCTCAGTGGTTTTGTTTTTCTCTTCCTGTTCTAGAATTCCAATGACATGTAGGTTATTCCTTTTGATGGTATCCCACAATAACCTTTGGCTTTCTTTATTTTGTTTTGATTTTTTTTCTGATTGATCCCTTTCCAAAGAAGTATTCAGGCATTTGTCTTCAATCTCATTAATTCTGTCTTCCACTGCATCAATTCTACTCCTTTGCCCTTCCAATGTGTTATCTATTTCCGACAATTTAGTATTAATCTGGATTTCTAACTGTAGATTTAGAATCATTTCTAATTTTTCATTTATTTTGTCGTTTTGTGTTTTTATTTTCTTATAAAATTCTTCTGTGTTTTCTTTGGTCTGCCTCTCAATCCTTTGAAGATACCTTTCTCCTCTGTGGGCTGGTAAGACTGTTGCTGTTTAATATCGATCTCTGGGCTCTACTACTGCCGTCTCTCATGCTGGTCCTTCAGCTCTGCTCCTGCTGTCTCTCATGCCAGTCTCTTGGCTCTGCTCCTGCTGTCTTTCATGCCATATGCTGGGGTCTCTCTGCCAGGGTCTTGGGTCAAGGATGCATTCCACTCCTGTTTCCACATTTTACGTATCTGTCTCTCTCTGTACTATATTCTGTTCTGGCTACCTAGTGCCACTTTGACAAGAATACACCACAAATGGGATGGCCTTATCAAACAGGAGTTTATTCTCTCACAGTTTGGAGGTTTTAAGTCCGAGTTCAAAGTGCCAGGCTCCAGGGGCTGTGTGAAAGCCCCTCAACTTAGGGCTTCAGCTCTGCCTTCTGCTCCCAGCCCACTGAAACTAGAGGCTTTTTTTCACTGAGATAGCTGCTAGTTGCTGAGGCTGGCAAGCCCAAGGTTGGCAAGTAAAAAGGCACAGTCCTGATGTTACCAAACCACACAGCAGACCATTAATTCAAGTCCATTGAAAGTCCCAAGGTCAGCAGAGCATGGCAGGCTGTTCAACAATGACACAGCTACATGCAGGGTTCAAGTGTGCCATAAGCTAGAGACCATTCCAAAAACTGTTTCTTATATACGGGAAGCAGACCACATGCCCAAAGCAGCCACTCAGCTCTTCAGTAGACTCCACCATAGAGTGAATTACCAATCTCACCATGGGGAATAACTATATTCAGCTGCCCAGTCACTCAACCAGGCCTAGCCAAGTTGAAACACAAACTTAACTGCCACAGGAGACAATTTTTGATTAAGACATATGGCAACATAACTCAGAGAAAACACAGATCTAAAAATATCTAAATTAAACTAAACTTAGAAGAGTGACAACAGGGAACCAGAAACATCAATTTTTAAATGAGGACAACTATAAACCAAAGAGAGGGAATAAATAGTGTCAGTTCATAAATTCCAAATGGAGAGGAAGTCAAAATGATTTTGAGATAGAATGGACTGTCTTAAACTTGAGAAGACAATAATATATCATAGCATAATAACCAAGAAAATTAATACACCTTCTCATAAAAATAAAAAGGAGGAAAGGCATAAATACTTAGCTAATGCTAAAATAATAGAGATGAAGGAGTGATCAAAAAAAAAAAAAATCATAACCAAAATGAGCTCAGCACAGAAAATTATAAGGAACAAAGAAATCATCAACACCATGAAAAAACACATAAAAATGTGACAGCAATAAATTCACACTTGCCAATAATTACACTAAGTGGAAATGTATTAAATGCACCTATCAAGAGACACAGGGGTGCACAATGGATAAGAAAACATGACACATCAATATGCTGTCTACAAGAAACACATCTTAGACATAAAGACAAAAATAGACTAAAAATTAATGGAAGAAAATATATCAAGGAAATGACAATCAATAAGTACAGGAGTGGCAATATTATTTTCTGATAAAATGGATTTTAAGACAAAAACTACCATAAGAGACAAAGAAGGACACTATATAATGATTAAATATTCAACTGAACAAGAGGACATAACCATAACAAATATCTATGCATCCAATGAAGAGCTTCAAAATAAATGAATCAAACTTTAACAGAATTGCAAACAAAGGCAGACAACTCCACAACAATATTAAGAGACTTTAATACAAGATTTTCAGTGAAAGATACAACAGTTAGAAAGAAACTCAACAAAGACACAGAAGAACTAAAGAATGCAATCAACCAACTTGAACTTATAGACATATACAGTATACTCCAGCCAACAACAAAGTGATATACATTCTTTTTTAAGTTTCTTGGAACATTCTTCAGAATAGACCATGTGTTAGGCCACAAGCAAGCCTCAATAAATTTAAAAACATTGAAATACTACAAAGCATCTTCTCAAATCACAATGCAAAAAAATGGAAATCAACAATAGTAAGATCAAGGGGCTAAAAAGGAAAACATGGAAATTAAATAACATTCTCCTTAAAAACTACTAGGTAATAGAAGAAATAAAAATACTACAAAATTCCTTGAATCAAATGGGAATTAAAACACAACACACTAAAATCGTTGGGACACAGCAAAAGCAATGCTCAGAGGGCAATTTACAGCAATATATGCATATATCAAAAAAGAAGAAAGAGCCAAAATCAACATCTTAACCCAATATCTCCAACAATTAGAAAAAAGAGAAGGAAAACCCTACAGCCACCAGAAGAAAACACATAATAAATATTCAAGCAGAAATAAATGAAACAGAAAACAGAAAGAATCAAGACTACAAGTTGGTTCTTTGAAAAGATTAACAAAATTGAGAAACCACTGGCAAATTTAATGCAGGAGAAAATGCAAATAACATGAATAAGAAATGAAATGGGCACCATCACAACAGAACCAAATAAATGGAAAAATAATATCAGGACACTATGAAGAACTATACTCCAACAAATCTGAAAATCTAGAAAAAGTGGAAAGATTTCTAGAAACACACTCTCTACCTAACCTAACACAGTCAGAGGTAGAAAATCTGAACAGACCCATTAGAAAAGAAGACATTAAATAGGTCATAAAAAAAAAAAATAGCAACAACAAAAAAAAGTCTTGGCCTAGACAGTTTTATTGGGGAATTCAACCAAACATTCAGAGAAGAGTTCACATTTATTCTACTCAAGCTATTCCAGAACAAAGAAAAGGATGAAATACTCCCAAATTCATGCAAAGAAGCAAGCATAACCCTAGCAACAAAACCAGGCAATGACACCACTGAAAAGGAAAATTATAGACCAACATCCCTCATGAATAAGGACACAAAAATCTCCAACAAAATCCTAACCAATAGAATCCAACACTGCAATGAAATAATAATAATAATAATAATATATCACAATGAAATGAGATTCATATCAGGTATGTAAGGATGGTTCAAAAATAGAAAAACAATCAGAATAATCCATCACATAAATAAAATAAAGGAAAAGAATCACATGATCATATCAATTGTGATAGTTAAGGTTGTGTGTCAATTTGACTGGGCCATAATTTTGAGTGGCTTAGTAGCTGGATGTAGTTATTCCCCATGTTGAGAATGGATGTGGTGTAATCACCTCTATGGTGGAATCTGCTGTGAGTGGCTAATTAGTTGAAGAAGAGTTGCCTGTGGGTGTACTTCCAATATATATGGAGAAGCTTTGGGAAAGGTATCTAGCTTTTTGCTCATTTGGGGATCCTGCATTTGTTTCATCACCATTTCCAGTTCTTGGACTTGAACCAGTGATCTGCTGGGTTGCCTCCTGATCTTGGGATTATTGTCTTTGTAGCCTGTGAGCCAACAATCTCCCATTTTGCTTGCCAATTTTGGATTCATCAGCTGCAGCAGGCAGCAGCTGTGTGAGTCAGGAGAAGCTTCCAGCTTGTTCCAGTGGGCCTGGAAGGTACAGCTGAAGCCTAAGGTCAAGGGGCCTCCACCCAGAACCACAGAGAGAAAGACTTCCCTTAGAAGCACACTCTGAACTTGGACTTCTAGCCTAGTCTTCCCCTAGAGCTGGCACTCTGAATTTAGACTTTTAGCCTCCTAAATTGTTGTTGTTGTTTGCCATCGAGTCGGCTCCAACTCATAGCGACCCCTCCTTGGGTTTCCAAGGCAGTATCACTACGAAAGTAGGATTGCCCAACCTTCCTTCCAAGGAGTGGCTGGTGGGTTTGAACTGCCAGCCTTCTGGTTAGCAGTCAAGTGCCTTAGCCACTACTCTACCAGAGCTCCCCAAAATAAGAATAGAAAGGAAATTCCTCAACATAATAAAGGGCATACACACAAAACCAAGAGCCAACATTGTTCTCAATGGAGAGAGACTGAAATCATTCCCCTTACGAAAGAAACCAGACAAAGATACCATCCATCACCACTTCTATTCCACATTGTATTGAAAGTTCTAGCAAGGGCAATAAGGCAATAAAGGGAAATAAAAGGCATCTAAATTGGTAAGGAAGAAGTAAACTATCCCTATTTGCAGATTATATGATCCTATACATAGAAAAAACCCAGAGACTAGCAAGAACACTACTGGAATGAATTGAAAGATTCAGCAAAGTAGCAGGATTCAAGATTAACATGCAAAAATCAGTTGGATTCCTCTACATCAGCAGTATTACCACAATAGTAATATAAGGAAAACAACACTGTGGTGGTTGTGTGTCAACTTGGCTGGGCCTGGTTGAGTGGCTGGACAGCTGATGGTAGTTATTCTCCATGATAAGATTGGCAATCAACACCATGGTGGGATCTACCACAAGCAGCTGAGTAGCTCCTTTGAGTATATGGTCTGCTCCCCGTGTAGAAGCAGCAGCTTTGGGAATGGTCTCTAGCTTCTGGCACGCTTGGACCCTGCATGTAGCCATGTTGTTGTTTAGCAGCCTGCTGACCGTGGGACTTATAATGGACTTGAATTAATGGCCTGCCATGTGGTTTGGTAACATCAGGACTGTGCCATTTTATTTGTCGACCTTGGGCTTGTTAGTCTCAGCAGCCACTAGCTGCCTGAGTGAAGAGATGCCTCTAACTTCAGTGGGCCAGGAGCAAGAGGCAGAGCTGAAGCCCAAGGTCGAGGGGCTTCACACAGCCTCTAAAGCCTGGTACTTTGAACTTGGACTTAAAGCCTCCAAGTTGTAAGAATAAACTTCTGTTTGTTAAGGCCATCCCATTGATGGCATACTCTTGTCAGAAAGGCACTAGGTAACCAGAACAAATACCATTTATAATAGCTACCACATAGATAAAATACTTAGTAATAAATCTTACCAGGGACACAAAAGATCAATACAAAGAAAACTATAAAACACTAGTACAAGACACTATGAGACATCCATAAATGGAAGAAAATAATGTGCTCATGGATAGGAAGACTGAACATTGTGAAAATATCAATACCACCCAAAGCAATCTATAAATTCAATGCAAACCTGATCCAGATTCCATCCACATTCTTTAAGGCCATGGAAAAAAACAATCACTACTACTATATGAAGGAGCTCTGGTGGTGTAGTGGTTAAGGTATTTGCTTGCTAACCAAAAGGTCAGTGGTTCAAAGCCACCAGCTGCTCCATGGAAGAAAAATTAGGCAGTCTTTTTACATAAAGATTTATAGCCTTGAAAACCCAGTGGGAGTCGCTATGAGTCATAATCAACTTGATGGCAGTGATTTTGGTTTCTCTTACATGGAATATAAAAATGTTTATATGGTGATTTTATATGGAAAGAAAAAAATACGTTGGATAAGGAAAGCACTATTGAAGAAAAAGAACAAAGTAGGAGGTCTCACACTCCCCAAGCTCAAAACCTACAATACAGCCACACTAGTCAAAACAGCCTGGTACTGGTCCAGTGACAGACACATAGTCTGGTGGAACAGAAATGAGAATTCAGAAATAGATCCACCCACCTATGGACAGCTGATCTTTGATAAAGGCTAAAACCCATTCAATGGTGGAAGACAGTCTCTTTAATAAAATGAAACTAGATCCATACTTCACACCACATAAAAAATTAACTCAGGATGGATAAAAGACCTAAATATAAAACCTATAAACATAACAGTTTATCAAAGAAAAAATAGGGGCAAATTTAGGGGTTGAAAATATGGCATAAATAGACTAGCAAACATAACCAAAAATGCATAAATAGCAAAAGGCAAATTAGATGACTGGGACTTTCTAAATA
>NW_006921832.1:232773-234241 GCF_000298275.1 Orycteropus afer afer
CACTTCAACAAGGAAGATGTTCAGGTGGCCAACAAACACATGAAGAAATACTCACGATGGTTAGCCATTAAAGAGCTGCAAATCAAAACAATGAGATAATATCTAACCCCAGCAATAACAGCAAAGTTTTACAAGATAGAAAACAACAAATACTGGCAGGGATGTGGAAAGATGGGACCTCTGATACACTGCTGGTGGGACTGCAGAATGTTACAACCACTGCGGAAAATGGTATGGCACTTCTTTAAAAAGTTGGAAATAAAAATACCATTTGACCCAGCTATCTCACTACTAGGTCTATATCCTAAAGAAGTGAGATCCCAGATATAAATAGATATATGCACACCCATGTTCATTGCAGCAGTATTCACAATAGTAAAGATATGAAAACAACGTAAGTGCCCATTAATGGATTAATGGATAACCAAACTATGGCATATACACATAATTAAATACTTTGCAACATTAAAGAATAATGAAGAATCTGTGAAACATCTCATATGTGGATGAACGTACAGAACATTATGCTGAATGAAATAAGTCAATTACAGAAGGACAAATATTGTATGAGTCTGCTATTATAAAAAGTCAAGGAAAGGTTCACACATGGAAAGAAATTTTCTTTATTGGTTACCAGGGATGTGAGGAGAGAGGAGGGAAAATTGCTAGCTAGCTAGGTAACAAACACATATTGATTTGGGTGAAGGGGAAGGTAATAAACTGAAAGCAGGTGACCAGTACATATCCCTAAGGAAAAAGAAGATACAGAAAGCTGCACCAGAGTTACAGATAACAAAGGTAAGTACTATTACACAAACAATTTTGCATTATCAGTAATAACCAATATTAATCTATGAGTGGATACACAGGCAAGATGATCAGGTACAGGCAGGCAAACAGGAAGATATTCATGATCATATATAGATTTGGCAGAAAATATTCTTATATACATATTTGTGCGTGTTATTAAAATGTCCATATATATAACAGAGCTAGTAGGAGGCAAATCAATAACTTCTTAGCCACAACTAAACTCCTTGATGGAGGGAGTTGCTGGACCTTCAGGCTCAGGACCATGGTCATGAGGGACCTCAACCTCAACTGACATAATATAGTACACAAAAATATTGTTCTACATCCTACTTTGATGAGAAGTAGTGACCAAGGTCTTAAAAGCTTGTGATCAGCCATCTCAGGTACAATTATTGGCCTCTCTACATCTGGAGCAAAGAAGAGTGAAGAAAACCAAAGATACCTGGAAGCAATTAGTCTAAGGAATTAGTGAACCATGGGAACATCAGCCTACACTACCCTGGGATGAGAACTAGATGGTGCCCAAGTACCACTGACAACCACTCAGATAGGGATCAAATTAGAGATCCTGGACATAGGGTAGCTCTGGTGGTGTATTGCCTAAGCCATTTAACTGCTAATCAGAAGGCTGGCAGTTCAAACCCACCAGCCACTC
>NW_006921832.1:234956-237106 GCF_000298275.1 Orycteropus afer afer
GCCTTCTGGTTAGCAGTCAAGTGCCTTAGGCACTATGCTACCTGAACTCCCAGCAACAAACTTAATAACCCAGATAAAATGGACAAATTCTTAGAAAAACTCAACCTATCAAAACTGACTAAGAGGAAATAGAAAGTATCAACAGACCTATAACAAGAAAAGAGATTGAATTAGTAATCAAAAACCTCCCACATGCACACACACCCCCCAAAAAAAAAAGTTCTGGACTAGATGGCTTCACTGGGAAATTCTAACAAACATTTACAAAATGATTGACACAAAAACTGTTTAAACTTTTCCAAAAGATACAGAAGGAAGGACTATTCTCTAATTCATTCTATGAAGCAAATATAATCCTCATACCCAAACCATAAAAAAAAAACACCCCAAAAAAGAAAACTATGGACCTATTTCTATTTTAAGGCCAGGGCCTGAGGTAGGCGGGCTGGGGTGTGGGGGCTGCTTTTCACTTGGGGGCGGCTCTATTGCAAAGCTGGGGCCCGAAGTAGGAGGGTGTGGGGCTCAGGAGCTGATTTTCACTTGAGGGTGGCTCTATTTTAAGGCTAGGGCCAGAGGTAGGCAGATGTGGGGCCTGGGGACTGCTTTTCACTTGGGGGCGGCTCTATTTTAAGGCCAGGGCCTAAGGTAGGCGGATGCAGACAGGTTAGGAACAATGAAGGGAGATGAATTTGTCGGTCAGTTTGTCGTCTTGTGGTGGCTTACATGTTGCTATGAGGCTGGAGGTTATGCCACCGGTGTTGCAAAAGGCCAGCAGGGTTACCCATGGGGGAGAGGTTTCAGTGGAGCTTCTGAGCTAAGACAGACTCAAAAGAAGGAAGAGGCCATCCACTTCTCAAACAATTGGCCAGTGAAAACCTTATGAAAAGCAATGAAACACTGTCTGATATATTACTGGAATACTTTATGAATAGCCCTGAAACATTGTCTGATACAGTGTCAGAAGATGAGCCCATCAAGTCAGAAGGCAATTTGACTGGGGAAGAGCTGACTCCTCAGCGTAGAGATGACCTTAACAATATGGACAGAGTAAAGCCTTCGCGACCTCCCCTGACTGATGTTATATGACTCAAAATGAGCAGAAACAGATGCAAACATCCATTAATAATCAGAACATGGAATGTATGAAGTATGAATCTAGGAAAATTGGAAGTTGTCAAAAATGAAATGGAACACATAAAGATCGATATCCTAGGCATTACTGAGCTGAAACGGACTGGTTTGTGATATTTTGAAACAGACAACCATATGATCTACTATGTTGGAATAACAAACTGAAGAGGAATGGTGTGGCACTCATCACCACAAAGACTGTTTCGAGATCTGTCCTTAAGTACAACACTGTCAGTGACAGGACAAAATCCATGCACCTACGAGGAAGACCAATTAATACTGTTGTTGTTGTTGTTATGTTGGCCCCGACTCATAGCGACCCCTCCTTGGGTTTCCAAGGTGGTATAACTTTGGAAGTAGATTGCCCAACCTTCCTTCCAAGGAGTGGCTGGTGGGTTTGAACTGCCAGCCTTCTGGTTAGCAGTCAAGTGCCTTAGGCACTATGCTACCAGAGCTCCTCCATTTAATACTACCATTATTCAAATCTATGCACCAACCACCAAAGCCAAAGATGAGGAAATTGAAGATTTATACCAACTTCTGCAGCCTTAAATCAACACACATGCAATCAAGATGTGTTGATTATCACTGGTGACTGGAATGCTAAAGTTGGAAATAAAGAAGAGTTACCAATAATTGGAAAATATGGCCTTGGTGGTATAAATAACACTTGAGATCACACAATAGAATTTTGCAAGACCACCTACTTATTCATTGCAAATATCTTTTTTCAACAACAAAAGCAACAGCAACACACATGGACTTCACCAGATGGAATATACAGGAATCAGATTGGCTATATCTGTGGCAAGAGGCGATGGAGAAATTCAGTATCTTTGGCCAAAACAAGGCCCAAAGCTGATTGTGGAACAGACCATCAACTGCTCATATGCATGTTCAAGGCGCAGTTGAAGACAATTAAAGTCCATGAGAGCCAAAATATGACCTTGATTATATCCTTCCTGAATTTAGAGACCATCTAAAGAATAGATTTGATGCATTGAACACCAATGACTGAA
>NW_006921832.1:237236-243760 GCF_000298275.1 Orycteropus afer afer
CAACCTTCCTTCCGGGGAGTGGCTGGTGGGTTTGAACCGCCAGCCGTCTGGTTAGCAGGCAAGTGTCTTAGCCACTATGCTACCAGAGCTCCCTGAATGGAGAGTAGTTAAAGCAAATGGAAGAAATTACAAGATAAAAGAGCTGAACAGAAGATTTCAAAGAGCAGCTTCAGAAGACAAAGCCAATTACTATAATCAAATGTGTACACTTTGAGTTAGAAAACAAAAAGGGAAGAACATGCTCAGCATTTCTCAAGCTGAAAGAATTGGGGAAAAAAATTTAAGCCACAAGTTGCAATACTGAAAGATTTTATGAGTAATATATTGAATGATGCAGGAAACAACAAAAGAAGATGGAATGAATACACAGAGTCACTGTACCACAAAGAATTAATCGATGTTCATCCATTTCAGGAGGTGGCATATGAGCAGGAATGAATGGTATTGAAGGAAAAAGTCAAAGCTGCAATGAAAGAAGTAGCAAAGAACAAGCCTCCAGGAATTGACAGAATACCCACTGACATGTTTGAACAAACAGACACCTTGCTAGAGGCACTCACTAGTTTGTGCCATGAAATTTGGAAGACAGCTACCTGGCCAACTGACTGGAAGAGATCCACATTTGTAAAATTCCAAAGAAATGTGATCCCACAGAATGTGGAAATTATCAAACAATATTATTACTATTGCATGCAAGTAAAATCTTACTGAAGATAATTCAAAAACGGTTTAGCAGTATATTGACAGAGAGCTTCCAGAAGTGGAAGCTGGATTCAGAAAAGGATGTGGAATGAGGGATATCATTGCTGATGTCATATGGATCTCAGCTGAAAGCAAAGAATACCAGAAAGATGTTAACCTACGTTTTAATGACTGTGCAAAAGCATTCTATAGTGTGGATCATAACAAATTACGGATAACATTGAGAGGAATGGAAATTCGAGAACACTTCATTGTACCCATGAGGAACATGTACATAGATCAGGAGGCTGTCATTTGAACAGAACAACGGAGTAACGCATTGTTCAAAATCAAGGGAGTGCAACAAGGTTGTATTCTTCCACCATACTTATTCAATCTCTATGCTGAGCAAATAAGCCAAGAAGCTGGATTATACAAAGAAGAATGTGGCATCAGGATTGGAGGAAGACTCATTAACAGCATGCAATACATAGATGACACAACCTTGCTTTCTGAGAGTGAGGATGACTTGAAATACTTACTGATGAAGATTGAAGACTACAGTCTGCAGTATGGATTACACCTCAACATAAAGAAAACAAACATCCTCACAACGGGTCCATAAAACAGCTTCACGATAGATGAGAAAAGACTGAAGTTGCCAAGGACTTCATATTACTTGATTCTACAATCAATACCATTGGTAGCAGCAGTCAAGACATCAGATGATGTATTGCATTGGGCAAATCTGCTGCAAAAGACCTCTTTCAAGTGATGAAGAGCAAAATGTCTCCTTGGAGACTAAAGTGTGCCTGACACAAGCTATGGTATTTTCAGTCACCTCTTAAGTATGTGGGAGCTCTGGTAGTGTAGTGCCTAAGGCACTTGACTGCTAACCAGAAGGCTCTCTATTCAAACTCACCAGCCACTCCTCAGAAGGAAGGTTGGGCAATCAATGCAATACACCACATCATTAAAACAAAGGAGTACAAACATGTGATCATTTCTATGGATGCAGAAAATGCATTTGATAAAATCCAGCACCCTTTTTTAATGAAAACCCTAAGGAAGACTGGAATAGAAGGGAAAATCCTCGATATAATTCAGGGCAATATGAAAACCCAACAGCCAACATTGTACTTAATGAAGAAAGACAGAGATATTTCCCTTTAAAATCAGGAAGGAGACAAGGGTGCTCATTCTCACTATTTCTAGTCAATATTGTATTACAAATCCTAGCCAGAGCAGTAAGACAAGAAAAAGAAATAAAAGGTTTTAAGATGGGAAAAGAAGTGACATTTCCTCTATTTGCAAATGATAAGATCCTGTATACAGGCATACTTTGTTTTATTGTGCTTTGCTTTATTGCATGTTGATCTTCACTGTGGTTTTTTTTTTTTTTTTTTACAAGTTGCAAGTTTGTGGGACCTGAGCATCAAGCAAGTCTACTGGCACCATTATTCCAACAGCATGTTGTCACTTCATCTCTCTGTGTCACAGTAATCTGTATAATATTTCAAACATTTACAGAATACTGTTGCACACTTAAATGACTATAGCATAGTATAAAAATAACTTTTATATACACTGGTAAACCAAAAATTCATGTGACTTGCTTTATTGAAATATTTGCTTTACTGTAGTGATCTGGAACTGAATCTGCAGTATCTCTGAGGTATGCCTGTAGAGAAAATTCCAAAGAGCACACAAGGAAACACCTAGAGCTAATAGAGGAATTTACAAAGTTGCAGGTACAAGGTCAAAAAAAAAAGGTGGATTTCTATACACCAGCAATGAAAAATCTGAAAGGGAAATTATGGAAACAATTCCATTTACAATAGCATCTAAGAGAATAAAATACCAAGGAATTAATCCAAGCAGGGATTAAAAGGACTTGGCGTAGTGCCTAAGGCATTTGACTGCCAATCACAAGGCTGGCAGTTCAAATCCACCGGCCACTCCCCAAAAGAAAGATTGGGCAATTTACTTCCATAGGGATATCACCTCGGAAACCCAAGGAGGGTTTGCTATGAGTCGCATCAGACTCAATAGCAATAAGTTTGGTTTTGTTTTGGTATACAATGGAAACTATAAAACACTACTGAAAGAGATTAAAGAAGACTTAAATAAATAGGAAGATGTTCCATGTTCACAGATAGGAAGACTTAGTATTATTAAAATGTCGTAACAACCCAAAGTGATCTACAGATTCAATGGAATCTCAATAAAAATTCCAAATGCCTTCTCTACAGAAATAGAAAAACCAATCCTCAACTTCACATAGAAAGGCAAGAGGCCCTGAATAGCTAAAACTATGTTGAAAGAGAAAAACAAAGTAGAAGGAATCACAGTTCCTGATTTTAAAACATTGTTGTTAGATGCCATCGAGTCATCTCTGTACAGCAGAACAAAACACTGCCTCGTCCTCTTCCAGCTTCATGATCCCTGCTATACCTGAGCCCATCACTGTAACCAGTGTGTCAATCCATCTTGTTGAGGGCCTTCCCCTCTTTCACTGACCCTCCACTTTACCAAGCATGATATCCTTCTCCAAGGAATGGTCTTTTAGCAGTCCATGGTCCTTTCAGCATTCTTTGCCAGCACCACAACTCAAAAGCATCAACTCTTCTTTGGTCTTCCTTATTCATTGTCCAGCTCTCACATGCATAAGAGACAATTAAAAATAAGATGGCTTGTGTCAGGTGCACCTTAGTCCTCAAGGAGACATCTTTGCTCTTCAGCACTTAAAAGAGGTCTTTTGCAGCTGATTTGCCCAGTGCTATATGTCGTCCGATGTTCTGACTGCTGCTTCCATTAGTGTTGAGTGTGTTGTTGTTGTTGTCATGTGCAGTCAAGTCGGACCCGACTCATAGCAACCCCTCCTTGGGTTTCCGAGGCAGTATCACTATAGAAGTAGATTGCCCAACCTTCCTTCCGAGGAATGGCTGGTGGGTTTGAACCGCCAGCCTTCTAGTTAGTAGTCAAGTGCCTTAGGCACTACACTACCAGAGATCCTGGTGTTGATTATACAACCAAGTAATATGAAGTCTTTAACAACTTCAATCTTTTCTCCATTTATCATGATGTTGCTTATTGGTCTAGTTGTGAGGATTTTTGTTTTCTTTATATTGAGGTGTAATCCATACGGCAGACTGTAGTCTTCAATCTTCATCAGTAAGTGTTTCAAATCATCCTCAATCTCAGCAAGCAAAGTAGTGTTGTCAGCATATTCCAGGTTTTTAATGAGCCTTCCTCCAATCCTGATTCCATGGTCTTCTTCATATAGTCCAGCTTCTCGGATTATTTGCTCAGTGTAGAGATTGAGTAAGTATGGTGAAAAGATACAACCCTGATGCACTCCCTTCTTGATTTTAAACCATGCAGTGTCCCCTTGTTCTGTTCGAATGACTGCCTCCTGCTCTATGTACAGTTCCTCATGAGTACAATTATGTGTTCTGGAATTCTCATTCTTCTCAATGTTATCCAGAATTTGTTATGATCCACACAATGAAAGGCTTTTGCATAGTCAATAAAACACAAGTAAACATCTTTCTGGTATTCTTGCTTTCAGCCAAGATCCACTTGACATCAGCAATGATATCCCTTGTTCCATGTCCTCTTCTGAAACCAGCTTGCATTTCTGGAAGCTCCCTGTTAATATACTACTGCAACCATTTTTGAATTATCTTCAGTAAGATTTTACTTGCATATGATATTAATGATATTGTTTGATACTTTCCACATTCTGCGTGATCACCTTTCTTTGGAATGGGTACAAATATGGATCTCTTCCAGTCGGTTGGCCAGGTAGCTGTCTCCCAAATTCTTGGCATAAACTAGTGAGTACCTCCAGCAGGGTGTCCATTTGTTGAAACATGTCAATGGGTATCCTGTTAGTTTCTGGAGCCTTGCTTTTTGCCACTTACTTCAGTACACCTTCAACTTCTTCTTTGGTTCTTGCTCACATGCCACCTCCTGAAATGGATGAACATTAACTCTTTTTGGTACAAGGACTCTGTGTATTCCTTCCATCTTCTTTCCTGCATCATTCAATATATTGCCCCTAGAATCTTTCAATATTGCAACTTGTAGCTTAAATTTTTCCTCAGTTCTTTCAGCTTGAGAAATGGTAAGTGTGTTCTTCCCTTTTGGTTTTCTAACTCCAGGTCTTTGCACATTTCATTATAATAACTGACTTTGTCTTCTCAAGCTGCTCTTTGAAATCTTCTGTTCAGCTCTTTCAACTTGTCAATTCTTCCATTTGCTTTAGCTACTCTCTGTTCAAGAGCAAGTTCCAGAGTCTCTTCTGACATCCATTTTGGTCTTTTTCTTCCTTTCCTGTCTTTTTAATGACCTTTTGCTTTCTTCATGGATGATGAAACCTGTCCACCATGGGTAACCCTGCTGGCATTTGAAACACTGGTTATCCCACAATTCCTCTGTGTCTTGAACTTCAACTTGAACTTGCATATAAGCAGTTGATGGTCTGTTTCACAATCAGCTCCTCGCCTAGTTCTGGCTGTAGATACTGAGCTCCTCCATTACCTCTTGCCACAGATGTAGTCATTCTGATTCCTGTATACTCCGTCTGGTAAAGTCCATGTGTATAGCCTCCATTTGTGTTATTGAAAAAAGGTGTTTGTAATGAATAAATTGTTGATCTTCCAAATTCTATCATGTGACCTCCAGTATTAATTCTATCACCAAGGCCTTATTTACCAACTACGAGTGATTCTTTTTATTTCCAACTTTTGCATTCCAATCACCAGTGATAACCAACACATCCTGATTGTATGTTCCATCAATTTTAGTCTGCAGAAGTTGGTAGAAATCTTCAATTTTCTCATCTTTGGTTTTGGTGGTTGGTGCGTAAATTTTAATAATAGTAGTATCAACTGGTCTTCCTTGTAGGGATATGGATATTATCCTATCACTGACAGCACTGCACTTCAGGATAGATCTTGAAACATTCTTTGTGACAATGAACACCATTCCATTCCTCTTCAACTTGTCATTCCTGGCATAATAGATGACATGATTTTCTAATTCAAAATGGCCAAAAACAGTCCATTTCAGCTCACTAGTGCCTAGGATATCGATCTTCATATGTTCCATTTCATTTTTGACAGCTTCCAATTTTCCTAGATTCATACTTTGTACATTCCATGTTCTGATTATTAATGGATGTTTGCATCTGTTTCTTCTCACCCTGAGACATGCCACATCAGCAAATGGAGGCCCCAAAAGTTTTATTTTATCCTCATCACCATGGTTGGCTCTCCTCTGAGGAGGCAGCTCTTCCTCAGTTGTATTCTGAATGCCTTCCAACCAGAGAGGCTTATCTTCTGACACTGTATCGGACAATGTTTCATGGTTATTCATACAGCTTTCCAGTAATGTATCAGACAGTGTTTCACTACTATTCATAAGGTTTTCACTGGCCAATTGTTTGAGAAGTGGATGGCCTCTTCCTTCTTCTGAGTCTTTCTTAGTCTAGAAGCTCCACTGAAACCTGTCCACCATGGGTAACCCTGCTGGCCTTTGAAACACCAGTGACATAGCCTCCAGCCTCACAGCAATACACAAGCCACCACAGTATGACAAACTGCCAGAGTGCAGAAGGCAAGGCAGGTGTTTTGGAGCACCAGGGTGCAGGCTGAGTGAGCCAGCCGGGGCATGGAAGTCAAGGCAGGTGTTGGAATGGCTGGGGGTGAGGGAGACCAGGAAGTGAGTGGAGTGGTTAAGGGAGACAAACTTGTCTCTCAGTTTGTTGGAACATAAATAAGGGAGACCAGAGAAGAGTTAATGCTTTTTAATTGTGATGTTGGCAAAGAAAACTGAAA
>NW_006921832.1:245327-253567 GCF_000298275.1 Orycteropus afer afer
AAAAAAAAAAAAAAAAACAGGAAAGAAAGAAAAGACCAAAACAGATGTCAGAAGAGACTCTAAAATGTGCTCTTGAATGTAAAGTACCTACAGTGAATAGAAGAAATGAAGTACAATAGCTGAACAGATCTCTAAGGGTGGATCGAGAAGACAAAGTAAATTATTATACTGAAATGTGCCAAGATCTGGGGTTAGAAGACCAAAAGGGAAGAACATGCTCAGCATTTCTCACACTGAAAGAATTGAAGAAAAAATTCAAGACTCAAATTGCAATATCGAAACAGGCAAAATAGTGAATGACACATGAAGACTCAAAAAGATGAAGGAAGGATTACACAGAGTCACTGTACTAAAAAGAATTGGTCAATGTTCAACCATTTCAGGAGGTAGCATACGATCAAGAACAAATACCACTGAAGGAAGAAGTCCAAGCTGCACTTAAGGAATTGGTGAAGAACAAGGCTCCAGGAACTGACAGAATACCAATAGAAAAGTTTCAACAAATGGATGCAGCACGGGAGGTGATGACTCATCTATGACAAGAAATTTAGAAGACAGCTACCTGGCCAATTAACTGGAAGACATCCATAGTTGTGACCATCCCCAAAAAAGGTGATTCAACAGAATGCAGAAATTATTAAACAATATCATTAATATCACAGGCAAGTAAAATTTTACTGATGATAATCCAAAAATGGTTGTAACAGTACATAGACAGAAACTGCCAGAAATTCAAGTTGGATTCAGAAGAGGACATAGAACACAGGATATCATTGCTGTCCAATGGATTATGGCTGAAAGCAGAAAATACCAGAAAGATGTTTACCTGTGTTTTATTGACCACACAAAGGCACTTGACCACATGGATCATAACAAATTATGCATAACATTGTGAAGAATGTGAATTCTAGAACAACTGTGCTCATGTAGACCCTATACATAGACTAAAAGGTAGTCATTTGAATACAAGGGAATACTATATAGTTTAAAATCAGGAAAAGCGTTGTGTCAGGGTTGTATCTTTCACCATATTTATTCAGTCTGTGAGTTGAGCAAATTACCTGACTAGCTGGACTACATGAAGGAAAAAGTGGCATTACGATTACAAGAAGACTCATTAACCACCTGTGATGTGCAGATGATACAACTTTGCTTACTATAAGTGAAGAAGACTTGAAGCACTTATTGATGAAGATCAAGGACTACAGCCTTTAGTATGGATTATACTTCAACATAAAGAAAGCAAAAGTCCTCACAACTGGACCAATAAGCAACATCATGATAAAAGGAGAAAATATTGAAGTTGTTAAGGATTTCATTTTACTTGGATCCATAATTAACACCTATGGAAGCTGTAGTTAAGAAGGCAATCAATATATGCCATTTGGCAAATATGCTGCAAAACACCTATTTAAAGTGTTAAAAAGGAAAAATATCTCTTTGAAGACTAAGGTGCACTTGACCTGAGCCATGGTATTTTCAAGCACTTCATGCGAATGTGAAAGCTGGACGATGAATACGGAACACCAAAGAAGAATTGATGCCTTTGAATTATGGTGTTGGCAAAAAATATTGAATATACCATGGATTGGCAGAAGTCTTGAGAGAAATACAGCCACAATGTTCCTTAAAAGTAAGGATGGGCTACTTTGGCAAGTAGCAACAGGGATCTTAAAAGCTTGCAAGCACCCATCTAGATACAACGGTGGGTCTCTCCTCATCTAGACCAAAGAAGAATGAAGAAAACCAAAGATTCATGAAAACAATTAGTCCAAGTGACTGGTACACCATGCAATCCTCAGCCTACACAACTATGAAACCAGAAGAACTAGATGGTGCCCAGCTACCACTGTTAACCACTCGGAGGGGGATCTATGTAGGAGATCCTGGATAGAGTGGGAGAACAATGTAGAACAAAACTCAAAATTATTAAAAAATAATAATAAAAAAATAACAAGTTTGCTGGTCTGAAAGAGCCTGATGGAACCACTGAGACTATGTCCCCTAGCTGCCCTTCAGGTCTGGAATTGAAACCTCACCTGTGGCTTCCAGCCAAACAAGAGACAGGCATATGAGGTGAACATTTACACTAGGTAGATTCACTCCTTGGAGAGAACAATCATGGGAGAAAGAAGGGCTGTTTATGCACAGGGAGACAGCCCAAGGGGCAGGAGTGCATGGAGGGAAGGACACAGGGAAGATGTAACTATTGGGAGGAAGTGGGAGGGGAACTGTTGCATTGTGGTAAATCATAGTCAATGTCATGAGACAAAGTGTATGTGAGCTGCTGTATGGAAAGTGAATTTGTTCTGTAAACTTTTACCCAAGTCACAATTGAAAAAAAAAAAGTAAGGATGGGGAGTCTTCATCTCACATCCTTTGAACATGTTGTTAGGAATGACCAGTTCCTACAGAGGGACATCATGCTTGGTAAAGTAGAGGGTCAGTGAAAAATAGGAAGGTCCCCCAACGAGATAGACTGACACAGTGGCTCCAACATAGCAATGATTATGAGAGTGGCACAGGACTTGGCAGTGTTTTGTTCTGTTCTACATAGCTTTCAACAATGGATTATCTAAAATAATAATAAAAGCACAAACAGCAAAAGACAAAATTTTAAAAAATGGGACCACATAAAAATTAAAAACTTTTGTTCATCAAAAGACTTTACCAAAACTGTGAAAAGACAAGCTACTGACTTGGAGAACATCTTTGGAAACCATGTATCTGACAAGACTCTAATAACAAAAAATAAACCAAAAATAGAACTACCACCAAATAACCCAGTAATTCTACTCCTAGGTATAGACCCCTGAAAGCAGAGTCTCAAACTTGTACACCAATGTTCACTGAAGCACTCTCCACAATCACCAAAAGGTGGAAGCAACCAAATGCCCAGCAACAGATGAATGGATAAACACAATGTATTACATATATACAGTGGAATACTACTCAGCCAGTAGAAGAAATGGAACCTTGATACATAGTACAATACGGATGGAGCCCGAAGACATTAGGCAGAATGAAATAAGTCAATCACAAAAAGACAAATACTGTATGACCTCACTTATATAAAAAGACAAGAAAAGGTAAATGTATAGAGAACAAAGTTTATCATTAGTTACCAGGGACGTGAAGAAGGGAAAAGAAAGGGGTTAACAATGACAGAAAAATTGCATTGATTAAGAATAGGGGCTGCATGGCTGATTATTGTAATTGCTTTTAATCAACCTGAAAAAAGTTGAATTGGCAAAAGTTATCAAGTCCAATAACATCATGCAGACTCAGAACACAATAAATGACTTTTACAGTATTTCAGAAAATAGGATCAATGCTGCAGCTTATATTCATATTGACAAAGAACTTGCCACAGAAACAGATTATATAAACCTGTAAGAAATTGTAGACTCGCAGAGATGACAACAATGCAGATGATGACCTAACCATTAGAAGAACTTGAGCCTTTAAGTCAAACCCAAGTTTTCAGCTATATAAAGACTTTAAAGGAATTTGGAAAAGTTAGAGATCAAGAGTTTTTTGATAAAACTATGGACTTAAAAACTTGTTTGAATAATTTCATAAAAGAAATAGTTTAGATATTTTTATTAAAAATTGGATTTTACTCATAATTTTGAATAGTATATGTACATCCAAAAAACAACCCAAACTCACTGCCATCGAGTCAATTCTGACTCATAGCGACCCCCTTTGGATTTCTGAGGTGGTAAATCTTTATGGAAGTAGATTGGCCAGGCCTCCTTCTGCAGAGTGGCTGGTGGGTTTGAACCACCAACCTTCTGGTTAGCAGTCAAATGCTTTAGGCACTAAGCCATCAGTGCTCTTTATATATACACATGTTGTTGTTACGTGCTGTCAAGTTGGACCTGACTCATAGCGACCCCTCCTTGAGTTTCCGAGGCAATATCACTACAGAAGTAGATTGTTCCATCTTCTTTCTGAGGAGTGGCTGGTGAGTTTGAACCACCAGCCTTCTGGTTAGCAGTCAAGTGCCTTAGGCATTATGCTACCAGAGCTCCTATATATGCACATATCTATACATAAATTTAGGAGCTCTGGTGGCTGAGTGCCTAAGGCATTAGATGCTAACCAGAAGGCTGGTGGTTCAGCCACTCTTCAGAAGGAAGGTGGGGCAATCTACTTCCATAGTGATACCACCTTGGAAACCCAAGAAGGGGTCACTATGAGTCAGATCTGATTCCATGGCAGTGTGTTTGGTTTGTTTTATACATAATTTGAATAAATATGAAAATTACTTAAAAAAAAGCAATAGACTGGAATTCTATGATTCCTCTAATAACAATACACTGAGGTGCTTTGGGTTTTTTGCAGGAATTTAATTTTTTATGAAAATATCCCTGTAGTTAGTTGTAAATAAAAATAGTTTCTGTAAGCCCAGCTTACCTGTATCAATGTACCTACAAAGACAAAACTCTGCTAATTTACTTTTTGAGGTGTTATCCCTTTTGTAGGCAGGGGCATCCTCCCTCACTGTGTAGGAGCTCTCTGCTCACACTGAACTGGGGCCTGTGTAGATCCCATCCAGTATCTGGGCCAACAGTTAGTGTCCTTCCTAAGGAAGACTGCAAGGCCACATTGGCTCAGTGTCACCCATCTGTACTGCCTCCTGGGCCAACATGAGTATTTAAAGACCAGCTCCATTTCATGATCCTAGCTTTTCACTCTGATGTCCTGGCCATCTGTTCTAAAAATGCCAAGATGTGCAATTAAAGTTGGGGAATTCCATGTTCATTTGTTCACTCAGCATAATTCGCTAAGAGCCTACTATCTTCCAGGCCCTGAGTACTTTCTTAAAACACCATTTTACTGAGTGCTTATTATTTATTGAGGATGCCATATACTGTGCTGCTGCTATTGTTAAATGCATTCCAGTCAGTTCCGACTCATAGCAACCCCATGTCCAACAAAATGAAATACTGGCCAGTCATACGCTATCCTCACAATCTTTCCTGTGTGTAAGCCCATCATTGCATTTACTGTGTTAATCATCTTCTGAAGTGTCTTCCCCTTTTCCATTGACTCTCTACTTTACCAAGCATGATATCCTTCTCCAGCAACCAGTCCTTTCTGACATGACCAAAGTACAAGAGATGAAGTCTAGCTATTCTCTCTTCTAACGAGCATTCCAGTTCTTCTTCTGCCAAGGCAGATTTGTTCGTTCTTGCAGTCCATGGTGTTTTCAATATTTTTCACCAACACCACAACTCAAATGCACCAATTCTTCTTGGTCTTCTTTATTCATTGCCCAGCATTCACATGCATATGAGGCAACTTAAAATACCAAGGCTTGGGGCAGGCGCACCTTAGTCTTCAAAGTAACATCTTTGCTTTTTTACACTTTAAAGAGGTCTTTTGCAGCAGGTTTGCCTAATGAGATACACTGTCTGATTTCTTGGTTGCTACTTCCATGGATATTGATTGTGGATCAAGTAAAATGACATTCTTGACAACTTCAATCTTTTCTCCATTTATCGTGATGTTGGTTATTGGTCCAGTTGTGAGGATTTTTGTTCTCTTTATGTTGAGGTGTAATCCTGAAGGCTATAGTTTTTGATCTTCATCAGTAAGTGCTTCAAGTCCTCTTCACTTTTAGCAAGTAAGGCTGTGTCATGTGCATATTGCAGGTTGTTAATGAGTCTTCCTTTAATCCTGATGCTGTGTTGTTCTTCTTATAGTCCAGCTTCTCAGATTATGAGCTCAGCATACAGACTGAATAAATGGTGAAAGGATACAACCCTGACACACACCTTTCCTGATTTTAAACTATGCAGTATTCCCAAGCTCTGTTCAAATGACTGTCTCTTGGTCTCTGTACAGGTTCCTCATGAGCACAATTAAGTGTTCTGGAACTTCCATTCTTCACAATGTTATCCATAATCTGTTATGATTCATAACAAATGCCTTTGCATGGTGAATAATACACAGTAAATATCTTTCTGGTATTCTTTGCTTTCAGTCAAGGTCCACATGACATCAGCAATGATATCCCTTGTTCCATGCCCTCTTCTAAATCTGGCTTGAATTTCTGGCCATTCCCCGTCAATATACGGCTGCAACTGTTTTTGGGTTATCTTAAACAAAATTTTACTTGCATGTGATATTAATGATATTGTTCAAAATGTTCTGCATTCTGTTGGATCACCCTTCTTTAGAATTCACACAAATATGGTTTTCCTCCAGTTGGTAGGGCATCTTCTAAATTTCTTGGCATAAAAGAGTGAGCACGTCCAGTGCTGCATATGTTTGTTGAAGCTTCTCAACGGTATTTTGTCAATTCTTGGATCCTTGTTATTTACCAATTCCTTCAGTGTAGTTTGAAATTCTTCCTTCAGTACCATTGGTTCTTGATTGTAAGCTACCTGCTGAAATGGTTGAACATCAACCAATTCTTCTTTGTAGAGTGACTCTGCATATTCCTTCCATCTTCTTTTGATTCTTCCTGTATCGTTCAATATTTTGCCCATAGAATCCTTCTATATTGCAGCTTGAGGATTGCATTTTTCCTTCAGCTCTCTCAGCTTAAAAAATGTGGTGTATGTTCTTCTTGCCTTTTGGTTTTCTAATTCCAGGTCCTTGTACATTTCAATACTTTGTCTTCTCAAGCCTCTCTGAAATCTTCTGTTCAGCTCTTTCATTTCATCATTTTTTTCCATTGGCTTTAGTTAACCTCTGTTCAAGAGCCAGTTTGATAATCTCTGCTAACATTCACTTTGGTCTCTTCTTCCTTTCCTCTCTTTTTAATGACCTTTTACTTTCTTCATGTATGGTCTCTGGTCATTGGTGCTCCATGCATCAAATCTATTCTTAAATTTCAGAGACAGTGTCTCGCTGATATTCATAAAGTTTTCGGTGGCCAGTTTGTTTTTTTTTTTTTCATAAGTGGACTGCCATGGTCTTCTTCCTAGTCTCTTAGTCTGGAAGCACCACTGAAACCTATCCACCATGTATGATCCTTCTGATATTTGAAATACTGGTAGGATAGCTTTCAGCATCACAGCAACACACAAGCCACCACAGTAGGACAAACTGACAGACAAGAGGTGGACCTGTGCTAAATGCCTTAAATCCATTGTCAAATTTAACTCAGTAAGGTTGGGGTTATCCTCATTTTGTAGATAAAGAAAATTAGGTACAGAAATGAATAACTTGCCTGAAATCAACTTGCCTGAGCTACAGGACTGGGTTTAAGACCTGAAACCAAATTTGTTTGACACAGAGTAGGCACTTTAATCATGATGCTTGCTAATTTCCTGTTCTCACAACTGCAGTTACCTTCTCTGGTTTGTGACTCTTTTTTATTTATTTATTTTACGAAAATATACACAGAAGAACATACACTCATTCCATTTCCACATGTACGATTCAACAGCATTGGGTACATTCTTAATGTGTCACCGCTCTCACTATCTCTACCCATATTGTTTTACTACCACTGACTTAGACTCAGTATCCCCCAAACTTCCCACCTATGCTTTAGAGTTACTTTTGGGAATTTGATACATATAGATAATTCTTTAAAAGAGGACAATGCTCATGACAACTATTCTTTACTCATTTAGCTAAATAATTGTTTAGTTGTTTTCAGGGGATACTTTCAGTTCATGGTTTGCAGAATTACCCAGAGCAATAGATTTGGGGGTTATTCCAGTCTCAATAGATGTAGTAAGTTTAGATTCTATAAAAACTTTAACTTTCAAAATTTATTCCCCTTCTGATCAGGATTCATCTATTAATTCCTTAATCAAAACATTCAGTAATGGTAGTTGGATACCATCCAGTTTTTCCAGTTTTCTGGCTAAGGAAGAAGTAGTTTATGGAGGCAATGAGACCTGTAATGCAGTTTCTTCTCAGATTCCTGGATCTCTTTCCTCTGTTGCACCAGATGAACGGGGACTAAAGGTATCTTGGATGTACATCTTTATAGAAGCACACTACCTCATATTTAAGTCACAGAGCGACTAGTGAGTTCCAACCACCAACCTTTTGGTTAGAAGCCCAATTCCTTCAGCGCTACCATTAGCTCCTTCATTAGCCATTTATAACTCATTAGCCATTGTTGTTGTTGTTATGTGCCGTCGAGTCAAACCTGACTCATAGCGACCCCTCCTTGGGTTTCCGAGGCAGTATCACTATGGAAATAGGATTGCCCAACCTTCCTTCCGAGGAGTGGCTGGTGGGTTTGAACCGCCAGCCGTCTGGTT
>NW_006921832.1:258252-260893 GCF_000298275.1 Orycteropus afer afer
AGTATATGTGAACTGCTGTATGAAAAGTGAATTTACTCTGTAAATCTTCACCCAAATCCTAATAAAAAAAAAAAAAAAATGAAGTCCTGATGCATGCCACAACATGGATGAACCTTGAAAATATTATGTTGAGTAAAATAAGTTAGTCATTTATATGAAATAAGCAAACATATAGAAACCCAGAATTATTAGTGTTACCAGGGATAGTCTAGAGGGGGGAAAAGGAGAGTTTTTTTCTCAGGGGGAGGGTAATTTATATTGATGGTGGTTGAATATTTGGAAAAGGGCAACTTGAAGAAGACAATCAATGTCACTGAACTATAAAGTAGAAATTGTTGAAATGATATATGTATATTTTTAGCACAATGAAAATAGAAGTAAACAGATACACTATTAAAAACAACAAGAAGGAGCACAGGATCTGCATTCAGATGGGCTGGGTTCAAATTCTGAATCTCTCTCTACCAGCAATAGAATCTCTGGACAAGTTACTCAACCTAACTCTATTTTAGTTTCTTCATCTACAAATGAGTATAAAAATATCTACAAAAACACAAGCTATCAACTGGGAGAATATCTTCAGAAATCATATATCCAACAAGAATCCAATAACAAAAATCTATATAAAACGTCAACAAGTTATCAACAAAAAGACAATTATATAACCCAGTTATAAAATAATGAAAAAGACTTGAATAGACATCTCACCAAAATGAACATTCAAATGACAATCAAAAACATGAAAAAAATGCTCAGCATCATTAGCCATCAGAGAGATGCAAATCAAAACCACAATTAGATACCATTTCACTCTCACTAGAATGGCTAACATTAAAAAATAGAAAATAAATGTTGATGAGGATGCAGGGAAATTGGAACACTCATCCATTGCTAGTGGAAATGCAAAATGGTGCAGCCATTGTAGAAAACAATGTGGCAGTTAAAAATTAAAAATAGAACTACCATATTGTTGTTGTCAGGTGCCTTTGAGTCAGTTCTAACTCACAGCAATCCTCTGTACATCAGATGAAACACTGTCGGTCTTGTGCCACCCTCACAATCCTTGCTCTGCTCGAGCTCATTGCTGCAGCCACTGTGTCAGTCTATCTCACTGGGGGTCTTCCCCTTTTCCGCTCACCCTCTACTCTACACCAAGCATGATGTCCTTCTTCAGGAACTGGTCCTTCCTGGTAACATGTCCAAAGTACATGAGACAAAGTCTCACCATCCTTGCTTCTAAGGAACATTTGGACTGTATGTCTTCCAAGACAGATTTGTTTGTTCTTCTGGCAGTCCATGCTATAGTCAATATTCTTTATCAACTCCATAATTCAAATGCATCTATTCTTCTTCAGTCTTCCTTATTCATTGCCCAGCTTTTGCATGCATATGACACAATAGAAAACACCCTGACATCTTTGCTTTTTAATACTATAAAGAGGTCTTTTGCAGCAGATATGTCCAATGCAATATATCATTTGATTTTCTGACTGCTGCTTCCATGGGTGTTGATTGTCGATCCAAGAAAGATGAAATCCTTGACAACTTCAGTATTTTCTCAGTTTATCATGATGTTATTTATTGGTCGGTTGTGAGGATTTTTTGTTTTCTTTATATGTGCCTTTGGATGGCTTTTGACAAAAGTATACAAAAAGTATATACCTGTATAACCAATCCTTTCAAGATTTAGCTATTATCAGCATCCCAAAAAGTTCCTTCATATTCCTTCCCAATCTCTATCTCCAGTCCTCCAGAAACAACCACTATTTTAGCTTTTGAAATCACAGATTTGTTTGCCTTTTCAAACACTCCATGTAAACAGAATCACACAGCATGTGCTCTTTTGTATAAAGTTTCTTATACTGAACATATTGTTTTTGAGATTCATCCATGTTGTTGCATGCCAAATAGTATTCACTGCATGGATATACCTCAGTTTATTCACCCATTCACCTGTTGATAGACAATGAGCTGTATCCCATTTTTTGGCTATTATGAATAAAGCTTCTACGAACATTCTTGTACAAGTTTTCTTGTTGTTTTTGCTTTTGTGGACATACGTTTTTATTTCTGTTGGGTAAATACCTAGAAGTAAAATTGCTGGGTCTGATAACACGTGTGTTTAGCTTTATAAGAAACTGCCAAAGTGGATAGATCTTTTGCACTTCCATAAGCAACATATAAGAGTTCTAGTTGCTCCACATCCTTGTCAACATTTGGTGTTGCTAGTCTTTTTAATTTTAGCCATTCTGTGTAATATGTTAATTGTATGTCTTTATAGTTTGTAACTTGTAGTTCCCTGATTACTAATGATACTAAGCACTTTTACATATGCTTATTGACTGTCTGTATATCTTCTTTCTGAAGTGTTATTCAAATATTTTTCCCATTTAAAAAATTGGGTTGTTTGTTTGTTTTATTACTGAGCTACAGGAGTTCTTTAATTATTCTGAATACCAGTTCTTTGTTGAATATTCAATTTGCTAATATGTTTTCCCAATTTGTGGCTCGCCTATTTGTTTTCCCAACAAGATCTTCTATAAGCAGGAACACTCCAACACCTCAATAACAAAAAGACAAACAATCCAATTAAAAAATGGGCAGAAGACATGAATAGACACTTCACCAAGGAGGATATTCA
>NW_006921832.1:262303-297696 GCF_000298275.1 Orycteropus afer afer
AATTCTGATGAAGTCTAGTTTACCATTTTTCCTAAGGTAATTTTTTTTTCTGTATCTTAAGAAACATTATTGCTGTTGTTGTTAGGTGCCATCGAGTTAATTCCAACTCCCAGCAACCCTATGTACAACAGAACAAAACATTGCCCAATTCTGTGCCATCCTCACAATCTTTGCTATGCTTGAGCCCATGGTTGCAACCACTCTGTCAATCCATCTCCTTGAGAGTCTTCCCCTTTTTTGCTGACCTTCTGCTTTACCAAGCATGATATCCTTCTCCAGGTATTGGTGCCTTCTGATAACATGACCAAAGTATTAGAGACGAAGTCTGGCCATTCTCAATTCTAAGGGGCATTCAGACTGCACTTCTTCCAACACAGATTTGTTCATTCTTCTGGCAGTCTATGGTATTTTCAATATTCTTTGTCAACACAACAATTCAAATGCATCAGTTCTTCTTTGGTCTTCCTAATTCATTCTCATGCTTTCACATGCATATGAGGAGGCTACTGAAAGGACCATGAGTTGGGTCAGGGCACCTTAGTCTTCAAAGTGATATCTTTGCTCTTTGACAAATTTAAAGAAGTCTTTCGCAGCAGATTTACCCAACGCAATGTTGTTGTTATTATGTGCCATCCAGTCAGACCCGACTCATAGCGACCCCTCCTGGGTTTCCGAGGCAGTATCACTACGGAAGTAGATTGCCCCATCTTCCTTCCGAGGAGTGGCTGGTGGGCTTGAACCACCAGCCTTCTGGTTAGCAGTCAAGTGTCTTAGCCACTATAAGTCATTTAATTTCTTGACTGTTGCTTCCATGGGCACTGAACGTGTATCCCAGCAAAAGAAACTTTTATTGACCCTAAATTACAGAGATAATCTCTTGTGCTTTTTCCTAGCATTATCATTTTAGTTTTTATGTTTAGGTCTATCATTCATCTCAATTAATTTTTGTATCTGGTGTGAGGTAGGGGTCAATGTCCTTCTTTATCCCCTATATTGATAGATATCCAGTTGTTTCTGTCCCGTTTGTTGCAAAAACACTTTCATTTTTGTCAGGTATTATTTTTTGTTCTAAGTTTTATTTAATTTTTTGTTATTGTTGAGAATATACACAGCAATACAAACACAAAGATTTGTACATTTTGCTGTAAATTTTACCACAAAAATAACGTAAACAAATACTGAACTCTTGTCAATGCTATGCATGCATGCTTAAGCACTAAGGAGGGAATGTATTAATATCTGGAACTTATTTTGAAATGTGTCACAAGAACGACTGAGGTGTAATAGAGAGATGGACAGACATACGACAAAGCAAATAAAGCAAAATATTCATTTTAGTATCTAAGTAGTGAGTGCACATGTATTCAATGTATACCTGTTTCAAATTTATGCATATATGAAAATTTTAATAATAAAATTATGAAAAATATCCAACCCATTGCCGTCAATTTTATTCCAACTCATAGCAACCCTACAGGACAGAGTAGGACTGCCTCACAGTGCTTCAAGACTATAATACTTACAGAAGCAGATTCCCAGGTTTTTTCTGTCATGGAACGGCTGGGTTTAAACCATCAACCTTTTGGTTAGCAGCTGAGTACTTAACCACTGCATCACCAGGGCTCCTTAAGGAAAAAAATATAGTATCTACCATATAGGCTTGTTGTGATTCATGTGAATTTAACATAGTGCCTGCCATATATATATTAGCTACTGTTAGTGTATCATCTTTCACTCTCTCTTTTCTGTGACCACTTATATTGTCTCCAAGATTACTAACTTCACAATCACTCACATTGCTCCCTTTGTTGAATCTCCTGCAATCTCCATCATGGTCCAGGGCCTCGTCTTATATCAGACCCACTGTTCTCCCTGTTGTTGTTGTTGTTATGTGCCGTCGAGTTGGACCCGACTCATAGCGACCCCTCCTTGGGTTTCTGAGGCAGTATCACTATGGAAGTAGATTGCCCCATCTTCCTTCCGAGGAGT
Organism: Orycteropus afer afer; assembly: GCF_000298275.1. Lineage (NCBI taxonomy): Eukaryota > Metazoa > Chordata > Mammalia > Tubulidentata > Orycteropodidae > Orycteropus > Orycteropus afer. The sequence continues at coordinate 264,293 of NW_006921832.1, forward strand.
GTGGCTGGTGGGTTTGAACCGCCAACCATCTGGTTAGCAATCAAGTGCCTTAGCCACTATGCTACAAGAGCTCCCTGTTCTCCCTATCAGGTGTTTTTTCTCCCATACCAATCCATCCTGAGTGTCACTACTAGGTCAGTCTGCCTAGTTCACAGCTCTTATTATGAGCTCATACATTTATTGTTGCTCAACAATGTTTGATTACTCTCCATTCACTAATAACATCTAAATCCCTTAGCCTGTTCATTCACTCGTTCACTGGTTCAATCACTAAGTATTTTTTAAGCCAGATAATTCACTAGGTGCTCAAAAGAGGTGAAATGTGCAAGACTCTGTCCTGAAGAAGCTCAATAAGTGAAAGAGTAAGGTAGAGGATAGCTGTAATTCACAATAACTCTTGGTCTGAAAATGGAAGATTTTATTCAAGGTTCCCTCCAGACTGAGGCTGATGAGACCAAAGCAGGATCCCTGTGGCAGTTTTAAAACTTGACCTAAAATTCCCTGACACTCCTCCCTGTCTTAGTTCTCTGTCATTGTTATTAGATGTTGTCAAGTTGGCTCCGACTCATAGCGACCTTATGTACAACAGAACGAAACACTGCCAGTCCTGCGCCATTCTCACAATCTTTTGCTATACTTGAGCCCATCGTTGCAGCCACTGTGTCAATTCATCTCATTGAGGGGCTTCCCCATTTTTCTTGACCCTCCACTTTATCAAGCAAGATATCTCTCTCCAGTGAATGGTCCCTTCTGACCACATGACCAAAGTAAGTGAGAGAAGTCCAGCCATTTTCATTTCCAAGGAGCATTCTTGCTGCACTTCTTCCAGGACAGATTTTTTCTTTCTTCTGACAGTCTGTGGTATTTTCAGTATTCTTCGCAAAAACCATAATCCAAAGGCATCAATTCTTCTTCAGTTTTCCTTATTCATTGTCCAGCTTTCACATGCATATCAGGCAATCGAAAATACTATAGCTTGGGTTAGGCACACCTTAGTCATCAAAGTGACATCCTTGCTCTTTAACATTTGAGAGAGGTCTTTTGCAGCAGATTTTGCCCAGTGTAGTATGTCATCTGATTTCTTGACCACTACTTCCATGGGTGTTGACTGTGGATTCATGTAAAATGAAATCCCTGACAACTCCAATCTTTTCCCCATTTATCATAATGTTGCTTATAGGTCCAGTTGTGAGGATTTTTGTTTTCTTTATGTTGAAGTGTAATTCATACTGAAGACTACAGTCTTTGATCCTCATCAGTAAGTGCTTCAAGTCTTTTTCACTTTCAGCAACCAAGGTTGTGTTATCTGCATATTGCAGGTTGTTAATGGTTCTTCCTCCAATCCTGATGCCATATTCTTCTTCATATAGTCTAGCATCTTGGATTATTTGTTCAGCATACAGATTAAATAAGAATGATGAAAGGATACAATTCTGATGCACACCCTTCCTGATTTTAAACCATGAATTATCCCCTTGTTCTGTTTGAACAGCCGTCTCTTGGTCTATGTACAGCTTCTTCATGAGGACAATTAAGTGTTCTGGAATTCCTATTCTTCACAATGTTATCCATAATTTGTTATGATCCACACAGTCAACTGCCTTTGCATATTCAATAAAATACAGGTAAACATCTTTCTGGTATTGTTTGCTTTCAGCCAAGAACCATCTGACATCAGCAATGATATCCCTTGTTCCATGTCCTCTTCTAAACCTGGCTTGAATTTCTGAAAGTTCCCTGTCAATATACTGCTGCAACCATTTTTAAATTATCTTCAGCAAAATTTTACTTGTATGTCATATTAATGATATTGTTCGATAATTTCCACATTCTGTTGCATCATCTTTCTTTGGAATGTGCATAAATTTCTTAGCATAAATGAGTAAGTGTCTCCAGTGCTGCATCCATTTGTTGAAACATCTCAGTGGTACTCCATCAATTCTTGTAGCCTTGTTTTTCACTAATTCCTTCAGTGCAGCTTTGGACTACCTCCTTTTCAATACCATTGGTTCTTGATCACATGCTACTGCCTGAAATAGCTGAACACTGACCAATTCTTTTTGGTATAATGACTCTGTGTATTCCTTCCATTTTCTTTTGTTGCTAGTGCTGCTATAACAGAAATACCAAAAGTGGATGGTTTTAACAATCAGGAATTTATCTTTTACAGTTTAGGAGGCCAGAAGTCCAAATTCAGAGTGCCAGCTTTAGAGGCTGGGTGAAGGCCCCTTGACCTTGGGCTTCAGGTCTGCCTTTTGTTCCAGGATCACTGGAGCTGGAGGTATCTCCTAACTCACACAGCTGATGGCTGCCTGAGACTGATGAACCCAAGGTTGATACGTAAATGGCACAATCCCCAGATTGTCAGGCAACACAGCAAGCTACTGGTTTAAGCCCAGGACTGGAAATGAAGACTCAGCCAAATGCAGGATCCAAAATGTGCCAAAAACCTAGAGACCTTTCCCAAAGCTTCTCCATACATATTGAAAGCAAGCCACACTCCTAAGATTATTCCCCTTCAACTACTTAGATGCTCACAGTAGATTCCATCATGGAGGTGATTATAAGCTCATCATGAAGAATAACTACATCCAGCTGCCAAGCCACTTAAAACCATGGCCCAGACATGTGAACATACAACCTTAACTACTACAGTAGGGGAGAGGGTTTTTGTATCCTCCTCCTTTAATATGGGCAGGCTTGTGGCTGCTTTGACCAATAGAATATAATGAAAGTGACATTATGTGATTTCTGAGACAAAGTAATAAAAGTCCACACAACTTCTACCTGGCTTTCATGGGACTCTTAGTCTCCAAATGCTTCCTCTGAGAGCACTCCCTTTTGGAACCCAGCCACCACGTTATGAGGAAGCCCAAACCACAATGTTTGGGCTTTGTGGCTTTATGTGTCCCAGCTTAGCCTAGTCTTCAAGTCTCCTCAGCTAAGTCATTACACTGTAAGGGATGAAGTCTCCAAATGATTCCAGCCACTAGCCATTTGATCACCTCATGAAGACCTTGGATCTTCAAAGCCATCCTTATTGTGCCCTATTCAAATTTCTGACCCATAGTGTCTTGGAGCATAATAAAATCATTGTTGTTTTATGAGACAACACGTTTTGTTACCAGCAATAATAATAACTATAGCAATCCTTACAGAAGCAGACGTTACTTATGGTTTGGTCCTGGGCAGGCTACGCAGCATAGACTGAAGCCATCAGGAGAATGATACTCCTCAAGGATTATACCTAGTACACACCTTTTAAAGTTTACCCCATTTATAAAGATGATAACACTGTCATTTATTGAACATTCAACAAGTATGTATTGAGTGTCTAGCATGTATCAGGCACTCTTTTAGTATTGGGAAATGTAGTTGTTAGCTGTTGTGGAGTTGGCCCCCTACTTACAGTCAACCCATGCACAATGAGATTGGACATTGTAATCCATAGAGTATTCACTAACTGGTTTTCAGAAGTAGATTTCTAGGCCTGTCTTCCTAATCTGTTTTAGTCTAGAAGCTCTGCTGGGACATGTTCAGCATAACAGCAACATGAAAGCCTCCTCTGAAAGATGGGTGGTAGCTATGTTTGAGGTGCACTGGTTGAGAATCAAACCTGGGTCTCCCTCATAAAGGTGAGAATTCTACTACTGAATCACCACTGCCCTCACTGAGGGACATAGTGCATCAAATAAAACACACAAAAGTTCTTGCTTTTTAGGAGCTTACCATCTACTGGAGAAAATACACAAGAAGCCAGGAAAAATATAAATGATGTTGGATGGAGGTTAAGTATAAGAATTAAAAATAAAGTCAAGAGATAAACCAGAAAACCAAATGCACAGCTATCAAGTTGGCTGGACTCATAATGAGCCTACTGGATAGTGTAGAACTGCCCCATAGGGTTTCCAAGGCTGTAAATCTTTACAGAAGCCACCTGCCACATCATTCTCCCATGGAGCAGCTGGTGGGCTCAAACTGCCAGTCTTTCAGTTGGCAGCAGAGCTCTTCAATCACCGTACCACCAGGGCTCCTCAAAGTCAGGGGTGGGCTGAGATTTTAGAGAGGGTAGCCAGAAAAGTCCTCACAGAGAAGGCCACTTGAATAAAGTCTCATTGGAAAGGCTGAAATGGGAAATACCAGGCGCCATTTTGATTCTGCCTTCCTAAGCACCCTCTGCTTGTCAGTTGCTCACATCTCCACACCCATGCAGAACTTGCAGGAAGGACTCAGAGTTAAGGAGTTTAGGCTTCTCTAAAACACCAACTCTCAAATAAAAATTAAGTAATCTCAAAGCAAGAAGGAACCTTAGAAGCTATCTAGTTCTACCTCATTATTATTCACCGGGGAAACTGAGAGCTGGTCTAGAATTAAAGGAGCTCTGGTGGTATAGTAGATAAGGCATTTGGCTGGTAACCAGAGGGCAGGTGGTTCAAACGCACCAGCCGCTCCATAGGAGTAAGATGAAGCAATCTACTTCTGTAAAGATTTATAGCCATGGAAACCCAATGGTGGTCACTATAAATCAGAATTGATTTGACGTCAGTGGGTCTGATCTTTTTGGGTTTGGTCTAGAACTACCATGAGGTCTGCCTGTCTACCCAGTTCCATGCATTTTTACTATACTCCACTGGCTCCTAGAAAACCACTTTCTCTGTAACTAAACACCATCTCCCTTGGCTACACCACAGCAGCCAGAAGTCCTGCAGACCCAAGCAAACACACCTAAGCTTCTACATCAGTCACCAGACATAGTTCCAGGACATGTGTTCAGGGCAAGGGGGTTGGGGGCAAGGGAATGCATGAATAGAAGCAGCACTGGCCCTACACAACTGCCCAGCATTCCCACCAGTGCCACTAACCACCCATAATATCTCCATCAGCATCACCTCTACAATGTAGTCTGAGATACGAAAAATGAACGCTTTTTGTTTTCTCTTCCAAGCCTCTCCTATGGAGCCCATGAGAAGTAGTTCCCATACACTATCTTCTTCATGCAACTCCAAGTCCAGAGCTCAGAAGCAGCTCCCACCTCCCCAAACACCATTCCTTCATATCTAACTTCATATAGTGCACTTGCAAAGACCTCCCACACAGCTCTACAGAAAACAAAGTGAGAGACTAGTCATTTCTAGTGTTTTTATTACAGTTTGCTGACAGCTCAGTTTATGTCTTGTCATAGGCACAATCTATTTGATAAGGTTTGGCTCCAATCAGTCTAGGGTCTACTGATCTTTTTTGGGGATAATTATTACCTTCATTAAGAATGACTGATGGGCCCTCTGATGGGTGGAAAGGTCACAGGGAAATACCACCCAAAGGAGATAGATCACTCACATGGGTCTAGTAGCAGCCTGTTAAATAAGAATCCCACTGAAGGATTATTAAGGAGCTCTGGTGGTGCAGTGCCTAAGGCACTTGACCACTAACCAGAAGTCTGGAGGTTCAAACCCACCAGCCACTCCTTGGAAGGAAGGTTGGGCAATCCACTTCCATAGTGATACCGCCTCTGAAACCCAAGGAAGGGTCGCTATGATCGGATCCGACTCCACAGCACATAACAACAACGACAAAGGATTATTTGGCAACATGTCACAGAAGCAAAAAAAGAGAGTCACCATACTTTTCAACCTAGTAATGTTGTTCTTGGATATAATTCAAGGAAACGATACAACAGAAAAAATAAACCATTTGGACAAAGATAATTATAGTAATGTTACTCATAACAGTGGGATAAAAGCTGGAAACATTAATTATGGGACACTTAAAATAGAATATCATAATAATACCTAACATTTTTTGAGCACTTCCTATGGGCTAGGCACTATGCCAAGTGCTTTACCTAGATTATTTTTGCTTAACCTTCACAAAAACTTTACAACATACCTATATTGTCCCTGTTTTGTCTTTTTTTTTTTTTTTTTTTTTTAAATCTTGCTCAGGGTCACACAGCTAGAAACTATCAAGTAGCCACTGTTTTATGCCATCTTCTTAGTTTGAGTCTTGGTTTTACTGAAGTTCTTTTTTCACTTCTCTAAGCCTCAGACCCTAGACTGATCGGAGCTCTGGTAGCATAGTGCCTAAGGCACTTGACTGCTAACCAGAAGGCTGGTGGTTCAAACCCACCAGGCACTCCTCAAAAGGAAGGTTGGGCAATCTACTTCCATAGTGATACTGCCTCAGAAACCAAAGGAGGGGTCGCTATGAGTCAGGGCCGACTCAACGGCACATAACAACAACATGCCTCAGAGCATCAACTATAAAATGAGCAAAAACAATGTCATAGGAATGACCAAGATTAAATGCAAAATGTGTGAAAATATTCAGTGAACTTTAAAGAATTATTCAAATGAAGTGTTTGCAGCCTCTCAAATGGTAACTCTGAATATGCTGCATGGTGAGAGCATAACTGTAGACTATTGTATGTGACAAGCTGAACAGTCAGAATTTTTATATTTTATGCAGTGGGAAATTAACAATACATTTAATGTTACAAGTAGATCTGTGTTTGAATGTTTTTTGTTTTTTTTTTTTTTGTATGGTACAATAATAATATTGATTATCTCATGGAACAAAATTTGAACTTTATCCAAATTCCTCATCCTCAATAACTTTTACAAGCTCTCTAGAGAAAGTCCTGGTCTGATTCCTTCAGAGAGCAGTAAGGCCTCTTTCCAGGGTAGGTTGAACAGGTCTGAAGAGCAGTGCAGTGTAGTAAATTACTTAGTGTGGCTTTTCTACCCATAAGTCTTTGTAAACTCCAAGGTGGGATTTTCTATGAGCAACTGAGGAGCTCCTGATTGCTGAAGGTGTCCACCTGGAGTATTTCTGTTGGGAGTGGTACAAAACAATATTCTGGGAGGTGCCTACTCTCTCTCAGGTGCTTAGAGTTCTGATGCTATAATTGGCTAGTTTGACCACCCTGCCGGGCTCAAAAGGAGGGACCAGCACTGCTGGGAAAGAGACTGTGAGAGACTGTTGGCTGAGGGACAGTGGGCCAGGAGAGAGACTGAGCGTACCTCCTGAACTTGAATTGTAGTATGTGCTTCCCTAATAAACCTCATAATCTGTGAGTTCTGTGTGGCCACTGCAGCGAATTATTGAACCCAGAGGAGACGTGGTGGGTGCTTTGGGAGGAACGGTTGGTGAAAGGGCTGGAGGGAGGCAGCATGTCTGGCCTTGCAGTAAGAGGCTTTGCATTACTGCTGGTAATCCTGTCTTCCTCTTGTAAGGTTAGAGGAGGTCAGAACATGTGGCCTCCTTGCCATTTTTGCAGTAGCAGCATCCATAACTTATAGACCATCTGCAGGAAATGGGCCCTCATACCCCAATATCTGCACTGTGAGGCTGGAAGCTTGGCAGCAGGAAAGCAGGGGCCCCAAGGACTATTTTATAAATGAGTGAACAAACAGTGCAGATGTTCTGTAGGCAATCAGAGATGACCTCTCCTCACCACCCATCACAGGGTGGTTGTAAGGATGGTGTAAAATGTGTTTTGCCAACAGTGAGGGCCTATGTAGGGATAAAGGTGTGTTCTTATTGTAACCAGGTCCTATGGACCCAGCCCTATCAAATCCCAGGCAATTATGCAATCAGTTCTACTATGCAGCCCCCCTGTTTCTATCTCAGTGAACTGGGTTGAAAAATAAGAACAGAAGACCAAACAATCTAGGCCACCCGACCTGGCCATTGGCCCCTCCTTGCTGCAGAGTCAAATCAGAGACTCAGCTCCTGAATCACTCCTATCCACCCTCCAGTCCAGCAATATCCAATAAGGGAGGGAGTGGCCAGCACCCTATCTCCAAATCCTACTCTTCTAATGGATTTTTCCACCATGTTTCTAATTTGTTTTGCATTTCTGCATAGATTCTTGCCCACCACTGCTGCTTTATATCCTTCAAAGTTCTCTCTCACCTCTCCTAGCCTACCTCTCGAGGAGATCTGGTGCGCAGTGGTCAAGTACTCAGCTGATAACCAAAAAGTCGCTGGTTCAAACCTATCAGCCACTTCACAGAAGAAAGATGAGGCAGTCTGCTTCTGCAAAGATTTACAACCTGGAAACTCTATGGGGCAATACCACTCTGTCCTATCGAGTCACTATGAGTCAGAATCAACTCAATGGTAATGGGCAGTGTAACCCTCATAACACTAATGACAGGCTGTGAGCATCTCTATTTTATAAATGAGTAGAATGAAGTTCAGATTAGTTAAATAATTTGCCCAGGTTCAACCATCTAATAAAAGTGTTGAGCCACAATTCAAACTCAGACCTGTTAGCACCAAAGCCTGGACTCTTCCCATCAACCACACACCTAGCTGTCCCAATCAATAAGATGGACTCTGCAATCCACCTTTACAAAGTCTATGTGGTGCATAATATCATCATAGTCAACACATCACAGACATGAAGGTCAGGAGTGTTCGCATTCAGGAGCCAGACGGGTCTGGCCCCTCCTGCTCTACTTCCTTCCACACATGGGTACACACTCTGTAAAAGGAGACCATGGTCCTGCAAAGGGGTCAATCAGACCCTGTAGAATACCAGAACTAGGGGTAGAATTTGGATGTCCAAGTTCCTGGGCCTTGCAGCCATGGTGCCAACTATAATCTCAGGAAAAGGAAAACATAATTAGAAAGCAGTGTCCCATAGACCAGCATTGAGTCATGTTTCCAGTTTAGCCTCCAGAATGAATGATCAACCTGGGCATGCAGTGACAGTACTTGAGTCCAACTCTTCCTCACAATCCCCATTTCATTTGGGCCCCAAAGGAACCCATAAAGGAAGCTTCAGCAGAGGTGTCACCAACATGCAGTTGTTTTCATCCAGCCACAACTGTTTACTAGCCATTGACTCTATGCTAGATGGGAGAGTAAGAAGTACTACTGTGGCCCTGTTCCTGAGAAACTCAGTGACAACACCAGCTGAGAAACAGACAGGGTGAGGCACAAACCAAGTGAAGTTTGTCCTGGGAATGAAAGACTGGTTCAACATTTGAAAATCAGTCAACGCAATTCATCATGTCAACAGATTAAAGCAAAGATAGGTAAACTATTGCTCACAGGCCAAATCTAGCCTTATCTGTTATTATAAATAAAGTTTTGTTTTTATATGCTTCAGACATACCCATTCATTTACATATTACTCATGACTGCTTTCATACTGCAAGGCAGAACCGAATACTCATTACACACTATATAATCTGAAAGTCAAAAATACCTATTATCTAGGCCTTTACAGAAAATGTTTGTTCACTCCTGCTCTAAATTATTGGGAGAGGATGTTTTTATCCACAAAAACTGTAGAAAATCCAACTCCTGTACCTGAGGGACAGGTGAGTATTAGGGTCCCAGACCATTAGGTACCAGGGCTAGGAGAACAGGCCACTGCCTCCCTTGAGAATAATAGTCCACAGCATGACTTCTGCTCCTCTTTCCCATGCAGGCCAGCCCAGGCAAAAGCCTCAGGGCTATCTGGAAGAATTTGGCACAAGCTTTTACTAAAGCTCTCATGAAAATGCTTGGAGATAGAAGTCTGATTCTACACCTCCACATTCCCTTTCTCAACCTGATTATTTCAGAAAAGGAGAAACCTGGAGTTACTAGAAAAGAAAAAAGGTCACAAATCTACATTTACACTTTAGGAAACTAGAAAAGAAGATTAACCAAACCCAAAGCAAGTAGAAGAAAATTATTAATAAAGTAATAGAAGAAATTAATGAAATTGAAAATCAGAAAAATAAAAAAAAAAAAAATCAATGAAATGAAAAGCTGGTTCTTTGAAAAGGTTAATAAAATTGACAAATCTCTAGCTAGACTAAGAGCCAAAAAGACGATCAAATTATAAATACCAGGAATTAAATGAAACATCAAAATCCACAAAGACATTAAAGGATAGTAAGTAAATATTATGAACAATATTATGTCAATAAATTCTAAGTCTTATATGAGATAGACAAATTACCCAAAAGATAAGAATGATATAAGATCACTTAATAAGAAACAGATAACACAGATAGTACTAGGTTATTGAAGAATTGAATTTGTAGTTAAAAACCATCCCATAAAAGGAACAACAAAAAATACTGCAGGCTCAGATGGCCTCATTGGCAAATTCTATGAAAAATGTAAGGAATAAGTAACAAAATTCTATACAAACTCTTTCAGAATACAAAAGAGCAGGAAACAATTCCTGTTCATTTTATGAGGCCAACAATACCTTCACATACAAATCAGCCAAGACATTACTAGAAAACTAAAGACCAATATTTTCATGAACATTTATGAGAAAATCCTCAACAAAATATTAGCAAATCAAATTCTGCGATCTATGAAAGAGTTATTACCTTATGACTAAATAGAGTTCATTCCAGGAATGTAGCTGGTTCAACATTCAAAAAGCAACTAATATAATTCAACTTATCAAGAGAGTAAAGCAGGGCCAGCAAACCCATGGCCAAAATCCTATCTGCAGCCTGTTTTTATAAATAATTATTTATTGGCACACAGCTATATCAATTCATTTATGTATTATCAATGGCTTTCTACATGCTACAATGACAGAATTAAGTCACTGAGTAGAGACCTTATGAAAGTTGTATGGAGAGTTAAGTCCTTATGGCCCACCAACCACAAAATATTTGTTACCTGGCCCTTTATGAAAAAGTTTGCCAAATCCTAAAAAAAAAAAAAAAAAAAAAATACATACACACACACACACACGATCATCTTAATAGATACAGATAAAGCATCTGAAAGCTTCAACATCCATTCAGGATAAAATCTCTAGGAGTAGAAGGATACTTCCTTAACCTGATAAAGGGTACCTATAAAAAAATTATACCTAACCTTATACATAATTGTATGAGATGCAATACTTTCACCCTAAGATCAGAAATAAGGGAGGGACATCCATTCTCATCACTCTTATTTAACACTATATTGGAGATACTAACCAGCACAATTATATTTTTTTAAAAAATCAGCAAATATATTAGATTGGAAGAAATGAAACTATCTTTATTCAGATGCCATGATTATGTAGAAAATCCTAATGAATCTTTAAAAAGTTGCTATAACTAATAAGTGACTTTAGAAAGGTTCCAAGATAGAAGATCAATATACAAAATTCAACGTTGAAACAAATAAATAAAAACTCAGAGAAATAGCTCAGAGGTGGGTAAGGGCTAAAAATTGGTTCTTTTTTCCAAATGGAGAGGAAGTCAGGATTATGTATACATAGAATAGACTGTTCCAAACTAGGGAGTTAAGAATTTACTACAGGGTAACCACAAAGAACCTGTACATAGACCAGGAGGCCTTCGTTTGAACAGAACAAAGGGATATGGCATGGTTGAAAATCAGGAAGGGAGTGCATCAGGGTTGTATCCTTCCACCATACGTATTCAATCTGTATGCTGAGCAAATAAGCTGAGAAGCTGGACTATATGAAGAAGAACATGGCATCAGGATTGGAGGAAGACTCATAACAACCTGCAATATGCAGACAATGCTTGCTGAAAGTGAGCATGACTTGAAGTACTTACTGCTGAAGATTAAAGACTACAGTCTGCAGTATGGATTACATCTCAACATAAAGAAAATGAAAATCCTCACAACTGGACCAATAAGTAGCATCTCGATAAATGGAGAAAAGATTGAAGTTGTCAGGGATTTAATTTTACTTTGATCCACAATAAACACCCATGGAAGCATCAGTCAAAGAATCTGACATTGTATTGCACTTGGCAAATCTGCTGCAAAAGATCTCTTTAAAGTGTGAAGAGTAAAGATGTCTCTTTGAAGACTAAAGTATGCCTAACCCAAGCCATGGTATTTTCAATAGGCTCATACGCATGTGAAAGCTGGACAATGAAAAAGGAAGACTGAAGAAGAGTTGATGCTTTTGAGTTGTGGTGTTGGTGAAGAATACTGAAAGAACCATGGATTGCCAAAAGAATTAACAAATCTGTCCTGGAAGAAGTGCAGCTGGAATGCTCCTCGGAAGTGAGAATAGCCAGACTTCATCTCACCTGCTTTGGTCGTGTTGTCAGAAGGGACCATTCCCTGGAAAAGGATATCATGCTTGGTAAAGTGGAGGGTCAACGAAAAAGGGGAAGAACCTCAACGAGATGAAATGACACAGTGGCTGCAATGATACACTCAGATATAGCAGGGATTGTGAGGATGGCGCAAGACTGGGCAGTGTTCCGTTTTTGTTGTACACAGGGTCACTATGAGTCAGAGCCAACTCGACAGCACCAAACAATAGCCATCACAAAGAAAATTAACAAGTCTTCTAACCAAACTAATAATGAAGAAAATCACCAGGGCTTAGTAAACACAAAACCAGCATTAGTGAAGAAAAGAGAACAAATACTCGATAACAAAAGGAACTCAAAACAGAAAAATATTTGGAACAAACCAACAACAACACAACAACAACAACAAAAAAAAAAAACACAAAAGAACAACAGCAATAAATTCACATCCATCATTAATTACACTGAATGTGAATGGACTAAATGAACCAGTCAAGAGAAAGACAGTGGCAGAATGGATAAGAAAAGAAGACTCATCAATATGCTGCCTACAAGAGACCCATCTAAGACTCAAAGACAAAAATAAATTTAAAATCAAGGGATGGAAAAAATATATCAATCTATCTAATGGCAACCACTAAAGAGCAGGAGAAGGAAGGTTGGGCAATCTACTTCTGTAGTGATACTGCCTCAGAAACCCAAGGAGGGTCACTATGAGGCAGGTCCGACTCAATGGCACATAACAACAACAAAAACAAAAGAGCAGGAGTGGCAATACTAATTTCTGATAAAATTGACTTCAATGTGAAAACTAATGTAAGGTACAAAAAGGGCATTATATGATGTTCAAAGGGTCAACAGACCAAGAGGACAATACTATAATAAATATCTATTCACTCAATGAAAGAGCTCCAAAATACATAAAGCAAACATTAACTGAATTGAAAGGAAACAACAACAACAGAAAAAAAAACCACTCACTGCCATCAAGCCAAATCCAACTCATAGCAACCCCTCCTTGGGGTTCTGAAGCAGTATCTCTACAGAAGTAGATTGCCCAGTCTTCCCCGAGGAGTGGCTGGTGGATTTGAACTGCCAGCTTTCTGGTTAGCAGTCAAATGATTTAGGTACTACACCACCAGAGCTTTGAGAATTGAAAGGGGAAATAGATGATTCTAGAATAGTAGCAGGAGACTTTCCTGTCTTTTTAATGATCATTTGCTTTCTTCATGTATTATGGTCTTGATGTCATCCCACAACTTATCTGCTTTTGGTCACTGGTGTTCAATGCATCAAATCCATTCTTCAGATGGTCTCTAAATTCAGGTGGGACATACTCAAGGTCATATTTTGGATCTTATAAACTTGTTTTAATTTTCTTCAGCTTCAAGTTGAACCTGCATATGAACAATTGATTGTTTGTTCCACAGTCAGCTTCTGACCTTGTTTTGACCGATGAGTTTCTCCTTTACCTCTTTCCACAGTTAGTCACTCTGATTCTTGTGTACTTCATCTAGCAAAGTCCACACATATAGCTAACATTTATGTTGTTGAAAAAAGGTATCTGCAATGAATAAGTCATTGGTCTTACAAAATTCTATTATATAATCTCCAGTGTCATTTCTATTACCAAGGCCATATTTTCCAACTACCAGTGATTCTTCCTTGTTTCCACCTTTCACATTCCAATCACCAATAATCATCAATACATCCTGACTGCGTGTTTGGTCTATTTCAGATGGAAGAAGCTGGTAAAAATCTTCAATTTCTTCAATACTGAAAACCATGGACTGCCAGAAAAATGAATAAATCTGTCCTGGAGGAAGTATATAGCTGGAATGTTCCTTGGAAGTGAGAACTGCCAAACTTCATCACACCTACTTTGCTCATGTGATCAGAGGGACTATTGCCTGGAGAAGGATATCATGCTTGCTAAAGCAGAGGGGAAGTGAAAAAGGGGAAGATCTTCCATAAGATAGATTGACACAGTGGCTGCAACATTGGGCTCAAGTATAGCAAGGATTGTGCACAAACAGGCAGTGTTTTGTTCTGTTATGCATACAGTTGCTATGAGTTGGAGTCAACCCCATGGCATCTAATAACAACAACAATAGGATACTTTAACATACCACTTTCGATGAAGGACAGAACAGCTAGGAAAAAAAAAAAAAACTCGACAAAGATACAGAAGATGTCAACAACACAAACAATTCAACTTCATAGAGATGTATAGAGCACTCCACCCAAAAAAACCACAATACACATTTTTCTCCAGTGCACATGGATCATTCTCCAGAATAGACCATACATAAGGTCACAAAACAAGCCTAAGCAAATTTAAAAACACCAAAACACAACAGAGCATCTTCTTGGATCACAACGCTATAAAATTAGAAATCAATAATAGGAAGATCAAGGAAAAAAAATCAAACACATGGAAACTGAATAATATACTACTCAAAAACTGCAGGGTAACAGAAGAAATAAAGTGTGAAATTAAAAAAAAAAAAGAAGAAAAATTCCTAGAAACGCATGAGAATGAAAATATAACTTACCAAAACCTGTGTGACAGTGAAAGCAGTACTCAGAGGTCAATTTATAGCAATAAATGCATACATCAAAAAAGAATGAATCAAAACCAAAACCTTCACTCCCAAAACTCCAACGATTAGGAAAAAAGCAACAAGAAACCTACAGCCTTCAAAAGAAAAGAAATAATAAAGATCAGAGCAGAAACAAATGAAGCAGAAAACAAAAAGCAACAGAGAAAATCAACAACAAAGAACCTGGTTCTTTGAAAATTTTAACAAAACCAACAAACTACTGGTAAATTTAACAAAGGAAAACAAAGAGAAGATGTACATAACATGAATAATAAATGAAATGGGTGACATCACAACAGAGTCAACTGAAATAAAAAAAGATAATAACAGAATATTATAAAGAACTATACCCCCAACAAGTTTGAAAATCTACAAGAAATGGACAAATTTCTAGAAATACAAGACTTACCTAAACTAACACAGTCTGAAATAGGATACTTGAACAGACCCATAACAAAAAAAGAAATTGAGTAGGTCATGAAAAAACTGCCCACAAAAAAAAAAGTTCACAGGAGAATTCTATCAGATGTTGAGAGAAGAGCTGACACCTATCCTACTCAAAGTATTTTAGAATGTAAGAAATGATGGAATACTCCCAAATTCATTCTATGCAGCAAGCATAACACTGATACCAAAACCAGGTAAAAACACACCAAAAAAAAAAAAAAGAGAGAGAGAGAGAAAAACTACAGACCAATATCCTTCATGAATATAGATGCAAAAATCTTCAAAAATCCTAGCCAACAGAATCCAACACTATATTAAAAAAAATAATACACCATGACCTATTAGGATTTATACGAGGTATGCAAGGATGCCTTAATGTTAAAAAAAACAACCAATGTAATCTATCATATAAATTTAAAAAAGGAAATGAACCATATGATCATATCAATTGATGAAGAAAAGGCATTTGATAAAATCCAACACCCATTCCTGATAAACACTCTAAGTAAAATAGGAATAGAAGGGAAATTTCTCAATATACTAAAGGAAATATATGCATAACTGTTGTTGTTGTTGTTGTTGTTGTTGTTAGGTGCCATCAAGTCGTCTTTGACTCATAGGGACCCTATGCACAGCAGAACAAAACACCACTCAGTCCCACACGAGCACCACAATCGCTGCTACACTTGAGCCCATCACCATAGCCACTGTGTCAATCCATCTCGTTGAGGGCCTTCCCCTCTTTATTCGACCCTCCACCTTACCAAGCATGACATTCTTCCCCAGGGAATGGTCCCTTCTGATAAAATGACCAAAGTAGGTGAGACGAAGTCTGGCCATTCTCACCTCCAAGGAGCATTTCGGCTGCACTTCCTCCAGGACAGATTTGTTAGGTCTTTTAGCAGTCCATGGTACTTTCAGCATTCTTCACCAGCACCACAACTCAAACGCACCAATTCTTCTTCAGTCTTCCTTATTCATTGTTCATCTCTCACATGCATATGAGGCGATTAGAAATATCATGCTTGTGTCAGGCACACCTTAGTCCTCAAAGAGACATCTTTGCTCTTCAGCACTTGAAAGTGGTCCTTTGCCGCTGACTTGCCCAGTGCTATACGTTGTCGGATGTC
Organism: Orycteropus afer afer; assembly: GCF_000298275.1. Lineage (NCBI taxonomy): Eukaryota > Metazoa > Chordata > Mammalia > Tubulidentata > Orycteropodidae > Orycteropus > Orycteropus afer. Next base: position 280,511 of record NW_006921832.1, read on the forward strand.
CTGACTGCTGCTTCCATTGGCGTCAACTGTAGAACCAAGCAATGTGAAGTCTTTGACAATTTCAATCTTTTCTCCATTTATTGTGATGCTGCTTATAGGTCCAGTTGTGAGGATTTTTGTTTTCTTTATATTGAGATGTAATCCATACTGCATACTGTACTCTTGAATCTTTATCAGTAAGTGCTTCAAGTCATCCTCACTTTCAGCAAGCAAAGTTGTGTCATCAACATATCTCAGGTTGTTAATGATTCTTTCTCCAATCTTACTGCCACATTCTTCTTCATAGAGTCCAGCTTATCAGATTATTTGCTCAGCATATAGATTGAGTAAGTATGGTGAAAGGACACAACTTTGACGCATTCCCTTCTTGACTCTAAACCATATAGTGTCCCCTTGTGCTGTTGGAACAAGAGCCTTCTGGTCTATGTACAGGTTCCTCATGAGTACAATTAAGTGTTCTCAAATACCCATTCTTCTCAATATTATCCACAATGTGTTATGATCCACATAATCAAATGCTTTTGCATAGTCTTTGCTTTGAGCCAAGATCCATCTGACATCAATAATGACATCCCTTGTTCAATGTCCTCTTCTGAATCCAGCTTGAATCTCTGGAAGTTCTCTGTCAAGATACCATTGCAACCATTTTTGAATCCTTTTCAGTAAGATTTTACTTGTGTGCAATATTTATGATATTGTTAGATAATTTCCACATTCTGTGGGATTACCTTTCTTTGGAATGGGTACAAATATGGATTTCTTCCAGTCAGTTGGCCAGGTAGCTGTCTTCCAAATCTCTGGCATAACTGAGTGAATGCTTCCAGTGGGGCATCAGTTTGCAGAAACATCTCAATAGGTATTCCGTCAATTCCTGAAGCCTTGTTCTTTGGCAATTGGTTCAGTGCAGCTTCGACTTCTTCCTTCATTATCATTGATTCTTGATTATATGCCACCTTCTGAAAGGGGTGAAGATTGATCAGTTCTTTTTGGTAGAGTGACTCTGTGTATTCCTTCCATCTTCTTTTGATGCTTCCTGCATCATTCAATATTTTGCCAATAGAATCTTTCAATATTGCAACTTGAGGCTTAAATTTTTTCCTCAGTTCTTTCACCTTGAGAAATTCTGAGCATGTTCTGACCTTTTGGTTTTCTAGCTCCAAATCTTTGCACATTTCATTATAGTAATTGGTTTTGTCTGCTCAAGCTGCTCTTTGAAATCTTCTGATCAGCTCTTACCTTGTTGGTTCTTCCATTTGCTTTAGCTACTCTCTGCTCAAGGGCAAGTTTCAGAATCTGTTCTGTCATCCATTTTGGTCTTTTCTTTTTTTCTCGTCTTTTTAATGACCTCTTGCTTTCTTCATGGATGACGTTCTTGATGTCATCCCATAATTCTTCTCGTTTTTGGTCATTGGTGTTCAATGCATCAAATCTATTCTTTAGATGGTCTCTAAATCCAGAAGGGATATATTCAAGTTCATATTTTGGCTCTTATGGACTTGTTTTAATTGTCTTCAACTTCAAGCTGACCTTGCATATGAGCAGTTGATGGTCTGTGTCACAATCAGCTCCTGGCCTTGTTTTGGCTGAAGATATTGAGCGTTTCCATCACCTCTTACCACAGATGTAGTCAATCTGATTCTTGTATATTCTATCTGGTGAAGTCTCTGTGTATAGTCAACATTTGTGTTTTTGAAAAAAAGGTATTTGCAATGAACAAGTCATTGGCCTTGCAAAATTCTACCATGAGAGCTCCAGCATTATTTCTGTCACCAAGGCCAAATTTTCCAACTACTGGTGATTCTTCTTTGTTTCCAACTTTTGCATTCCAGTCACCAGTGATAATTAACACATCTTGATTGCATGTTTGGTCAATTTCAGACTGCAGAAGTTGATAAAAATCTTCAATTTCCTCATCTTTTGCTTTGGTGGCTGGTGCATAAATTTGAATAATATTTGTATTAACTGGTCTTCCTTGTAGACATATGGATATTATCCTATCACTGACAGCATTGTACTTAAGGACAGATCTTGAAATATCCTTTGTGATGATGAATGTCGTGCTATTCCTCTTCAAATTCTCATTTCCAGCATAGGAAATCATATGGTTATCTGACTCAAAATGGCCAAAACCGTCCACTTCAGCTCACTAATGACTAGGATATCAATCTTTATGCATTCCATTTCATTTTTGATGACTTTCAATTTTCCTAGATTCATACTCCATACATTCCATGTTCTGATTATTAATGGATGTTTTCAGGTGTTTCTCTTCAATTACAGAGTATCACATCAGCAAGTGGAGGTCTTGAAAGCTTTACTTTATCCATTTCAGTAAGGTTAGTTCTATTCTGATGATGCAGCACTTTCCCAGTCCTATTTTGAGACCTTTCCAACCTAAATGGCTCGTTGTCCTGCACTGTATCAGACAGTACTTCCAGGCTATTCATATAGTTGCCTAGTAATGTAACTAGACAGTGTTTCTCTGCTATTCATAAGGTTTTCCCTAACCAATTCTCTGAGAAGTGGATGGCATCCTCCTTCTTCCTAGTCTGTCTCAGTTTGCAAGCTGCACTGAAACTTGTACACCATGTGCAACCCCACTGTCATTTGAAACACCAGTGGCACAGCCTCAAGCCTCACAGCAACACACCACCAGAGCATGACACACTGACAGACAAGTTTGCCTCACTTAGCTGTTCGAAACCTCTCCAACCTTCCCTTACCAGGATTCTTCCCTTACCAGGATTCTTGCTCACTCTGTTCTGGACAACCCGGCTTTCCTTTCCTTTCCTCCTCACTTTTCATGACACTTGGGGGCTGGGGCCTGGGTCCCTCCCCTTACCTGGACCCCTCTGCCACTTGCTCACTCTGTCCTGCATGCCCTGACTTTCCTTTCCTTTCCCCTCTGCTTTTCCTGACACTTGGGGACTGGAGCCTGGGTCATCCCCCCCCTTACCTGGATGCCTCCGCTGCTTGCTCACTCTGTCCTGGATGCCCTGGCTTTCCTTTTCTTTCCCCTCCACTTTTCCTGCCACTTGGGGGCTGGAGCCCAGGTCCCTCCCCTTACCTAGATCCCTCTGCCGCTTTCTCGCTCTGTCCTGGACACCCTGGCTTTCCTTTCCTTTCCCCTCTGCTTTTCCTGCTGCTTGGGGCTTGGAGCCCGGGTCCCTCCCCTTATGTGGATCCCTCTGCCGCTTGCTCACTCTGTCCTGGATGCCCTGGCTTTCCTTTCCTTTCCCCTCCACTTTTCCTGCAAAACCAATACCTCACATTATTCTCAATGGAAAAATATTTTAAAATTTCCCTTGTGGATGGGAACCAGACAAGGATGTTCTCCATTTAACATTGTATTGAAAGTCCTAGAAAGGGCAATAAGGCAAGAAAATGAAATCAAAGGCATCCAAATTAGCAAAGAAGAAGTAAAGTTATCTCTATTTGAAGGTGACATGATCCTATACATAGAAAACCCAAGAGCTTCAGCAAAAAAACTACTGGAAATAACTGAAAGATTCAGCAAAGTGGCAGGTTACAAGATCAACATACAAAAATCAGTTGGATTCCTCTACATCAACAAAGAGATCTCTGAGAAGGAAAAAAGGGAAACAATGCCATTTACAATAGCCACCAAAAAGATAAAATATTTAGGAATAAATCTTACCAGGGACACAAAAGACCTATACAAGAAAACTATAAAACACTACTATAAGAAACTACAAGAGACCCATAAAAATGGAAGAACATATCATGTTCATGGATGTTGTTGTTGTTGTTATGTGCCATCAAGTCGGACCCGACTCATAGGGACCCCTCCTTGGGTTTCCGAGGCAGTATCATTATGGAAGTAGATTGCTCCATCTTCCTTCCAAGGAATGGCTGGCATGTTCATGGATAGGTAGGCTGAATATCGTGAAAACGTCAATACTATCCAAAGCAACCATACATTCAACATAACACCAGTCCAGATTCTACAGGCATCCTTTGAAGACATGGAAAAACAAATCACTAACTTTATATGTGGAAAGAAAAGAGACCTTGAACAAAAAAAAGCACTACTGGAGAAGAAAAACAAAATATATCTCACACTCCCCAATCTCAAAACTACTATACAGCCACAGTAGTCAAAAGCAGCATGGTATTGGTACAACAGACAAAGAGACCAGTGGAACAGAATTGAGAATCCAGAAATAGGCACATCCATCTATAAACAGCTGATCTTTGACAAAGGGGTGAAACCCATTAAATGGGGGGAGAGATAGTCTCTTTAACAAATGATGCTGGCAAAACTGGATATCCACACTTGCAGAAAAATTAAACAAAATCCATACCTCACACCATATATAAAAACAAAGTCCAGAAGGATCAAACACTTAAATGTAAAACCCAAAACCATAAAGTTCCTCAAAAATAAAATAAGGGGAAACCTGTTGTTGTTGTTGTTGTTGTTGCCATGTGCTGTGGAGTCGGACACAACTCATAGCGATCCCTCCTTGGGGTTCTGAGGCAGTATCACTACGGAAGTAGATTGCCCCATCTTCCTTCCGAGGAGTGGCTGATGGGTTTGAACCGCCAGCCTTCTGGTTAGCAGTCAATTTATGGCATTAATAGACTATCAAGCATAACGCAAAACGCACAGCAGAAAAGAGAAATTAGATGACTGGAACCTTTCAAAAATTGAATTCTTATGTGCATCAAAAGACTTCTCCAAAAAAGTAAAAAGAGAACATAGAGATTGGGAAAAGATATTTGGCTACTACATGTCTGACAAGGGACTTACCTCTAAAATTTACAGAAAACTTCAACACCTCAACATCAAAAAAGACAAACAATCCAATTCAAAAATGGGCAAAGGACATGAACAGACAATTCATTAAAAAGACATAGAAGCAGCCAACAAACACATGAGGTAATGCTCACAATCATTACCTTTTAGAGAGATGCAAATCAAAACAACAATGAGATATCATCTCAACCCAGCAATCATAGCAAAGTTCAACGAGGCAGGAAAAAAACAAATGTTGACAAGGGTGCAGAGAGATTAGAACTCTCATACACTCTGCTGGTGGGACTTTAAAATAGTAAAACCAATGTGAAAAAATAGTATGACATTTTCTTAAAATGTTGGAAATAGAAATATCATTTGATCCAACAATTCCACTACCAGGAATATATCCTAAAGAGGTAAGATCCAGGACACAAATAGACATGCACACCCCTGTTCATCACAGGACTATTTACTATAGCAAAGTGAAGGAAACAACCTAAGTGCCCATCAACAGATGAATGGATAACCAAACTACAGGACATTCACACAATGGAATACTATGCAACATTAAAGAATAATGAAGAATATGCAGATCACCTCATAACATGGATGAACTTGGAAGAAATCATACTGAATGAAGTAAGTCAATCACAGAAGAACAAATATTGTATGAGTCCATTATGATAAAAACTGAAGTTTGATGCACAGAAGGACATTTATTTTGTTGGTTACCAGGGATGGGAGGGAAGTGGAGGGAAAATTTCTGACCAGTTAAGAGTCATGTGTTGATTTGGGAGAAGGAAAAGGCAATATAACAAAAGTGGGTGACCAGCACAATAACAATAGGGAAAAGGAGGACACAGAGAGGTACACAAAAGGTACAGACAATAAAGGCAAATACTACGACATACAAATACTGCATTATCAGCAACAGTAAATACTAGTCTATGAGTGGATGCAGACAAGTGAGAAGTTCAGGTGTGCATAGGTGAACAGGAATACACTCATGACAATAGATACATTTGGCTGATTATATTCCTACATGTGTATATGGGCTACAAAAAGATCCACATACATTATAGAATTAACAGGGGACAAGGCTAGAGTAGCTTCTCAGCAACAACCAAGCATCTTGAGGGAGTGAATAACCAGGCCTGAAAACTCAGGACCATGGTCTTGGTGTACATAAAGCTCAAATGGCACAATATAGTACATAAAAATCTTGTTCTACATCCTGCTTTGATGAGTTGTTGTTGTTGTTATGTGCTGTTGAGTCGGACTCGACTCATAGTGACCCTTCGTTGGGTTGCCGAGGCAGTATCACTATGGAAGTAGATTGCCCCATCTTCCTTCTGAGGAGCGGTTGGTGGGTTTGAACCGCCAGCCTTCTGGTTAGCAGTCAAGAGCCTTAGGCACTATGCTACCAGAGCTCCTCTTTGATGAGTAGGGGATCTTAAAAGCTCTCAAGCAACCAATTGACATGCAAATATTGGTCTCCCCTTGCGGGGGCAGAGAACAGTCAAGAGAATCAAAGCCATATTGAAACAATTAGTCCAAGGATCTGATGTACCATGGCAACCTCAGCCTTCATGACCCTGAAACAAGAAGAACTAGATGGTTCCTGGCTACCAATTCCAACCACTCAGAAAGGGATCAAAACTGGAGATCCTGGATAGATAGAGTGGGAGGAAATATGTGGAACAAAATTCAGAAACATAAAAACAACCAGAATTACTGGCTGGATAGAGATTGGTGAAACCACAAAGACCATGGCCCCAGGTTATCCTTCGGGCCTGGAACTTGGATTAATTCCATGGAATAGCTCTGAGTCAAACAACAGGAATTCCTACAAAGAGAAACCACCCCAGGGAGATCTACCCCTTAGCTCATTCAATCATGAGAAATCAGAAGAGCATCATTTGCATAGGGGGAAACCTGGACAGACAGGAATGCATAGATAACAAGGACACAGGGAAGGGGTAGTCACAGGGAGGTGATGAAAGGAGAACTGTTTATTTATTGGGATTATAATCAGTGGCATGAAACCAAATGTGTATGAACTATTGAGAGTAAAATGAGTCTGCTTGATAAATATGCACTCTAACCACAATAAAAATTTTTAAAAGATGAATAAAAACTGTTTCTGTATACCAGCTTCCTAAGTTGTTTAAATTATAGAATTATTTTTGTTGGATAACTATAAGCAATTAGATATTAATTATAGTTCTAAATTCTGTAGGTAATTATTTTCTGATTTATATATTTTTTCAAATCCATTAAAATAACAAAAATATGTACATAAGAAAGTATATCAGCAGTGAATAACTGGAAAATGGAATTTTACTAAAAGTACTATTTACTAATTACACTTAAACAATGAAATACACACCTATGACAGGAAGATGGTGCCTTACCTATAGTCCACACGTTAGTTCCCTCTAGCATCTTAGTGCCAGAAAAACTAGGTGCAGCAGTTTGAAATGGGGATTCTGGTGCTCTGAGCAGCTCATTAAGTCAGAGAATATCAATCTCAGGGGAATAGGAGTAGAAAAGAGGGAGAGGCAGCATAACCAGACAGAAAGAACAAAAAATAGAGGAACTTTCCCTGAGAAGTGCTGACCAGCCAGTGAGACAGAGCATCAGAGGGCTTCCTAGGGGCAGTAGAGAGAATGTACCAGATCACCTGCAGCCATTCCATGGATCTACTTTCAGCTCCCGCTTTTATTGGTAAACATGGGACCACGGGGAGGGAGCAGAGATGATTCTGGCTCCAGGTGCTGCTGAATTGGGAGCAGAGACGGAAGCTCGGAAGCTCGCCACAAGTGGGCAGACCCTGGGTCAATCTCAATTGACAAATGAGGACAACTACAAACCAAAAAGAGGGAAAAAATAGTGCAATTAGAACTTCTAACTGGTGAGGAAGTCAAGACAATTGCAAGATAGAACTGACTGTTCCAAACTTGGGAAGAAAATTATAAATCACAAAGTAACCTCAGAGAAAAATTATAAACTTTCACTCAAAATAGAGGACAAGCACAAATATTTAGCAAATACTAAAACAACAGCAACAAAGGAAGTGATAACATGATTCATAAACAAAATGAGCTCAGCACAGAAAATTATATGGAACAAAGAAATTATCAACACCACGAAAAAACACATAAGAAAATAAAAAAAAAAAAATTCATACTCGTTGATAATTACACTGAATGTCAATGGATTAAATGCACCATTCAAGAGATGGAGAGTTGCAGACCGGATAAGAAAATATAACCCATCAATATGTTGTTTACAAGAGACACACCTTAGAGAGAAAGACACAAATAGACTAAAAATCAAAGGTTGGAAAACGATGTATCAAGCAAATGGCAACCACAAAAGAACAGGAGTGGCAATATTAATTTCTGATCAAACTGACTTTAAGACAAAAACCACCATAAGAGACAAAGAAGGACATTACATAATGATTAAATGATCAATTGAACAAGAGGGCATAACAATAATAAATACCAATGCACCCAATGAAAGAGCCCCAAAATACATAAATCAGTCTTTAACACAACTGAAAAGACAAATAGATGACTCCACAGTCATAGCAGGAAAATATAATATACCACTTTCAATCAAGGATAGAACTACTGGAAAGAAACTCTACAAAGATGCAGAACTAAACATACAATCCACCAACTTCACCCAACAACAGCACAATAAACATTCTTTTCTGATGCACATAGAACATTGTCCACGATAGACCATATGTTAGGTCACAAAGCAAGCTTTAATAAATTTTAAAACACTGAAATACTGCAAAGCATCTTCTCAGGTCACAATGCTAATGCTATAAAATTAGAAATCAAAAACAGGAAGATAGCTGGAAAAAGAGAAAACACATGGAAACTGAATAACACCCTCCTTGAAAATGACTGGGTAATAGAAGAAATAAAAAATTAAATTAAAAAAATACTTTTAATCAAATGAGAATGAAAACACAACATACCAAAATCTTTGGGATACAGCAAAAGCAGTGATCAGAGATTAATTTATAGCAATAAATGTATACATCAACAAAGAAGAAAGAGCCAAAAACATCACCTAAAGTCAACATCTCCAAAAGTTAGAAAAAGAGCAGGTTGGGGGAAAAAAAAAAAAAAGCCTATAGTCACCAGAAGAAAAGAAACAATAAGATTTGAGCAGAAATAAATGAAACAGAAAATAGACAACAGAAAAATCAACAAGACTAGAATTTGGTTTTTTGAAAACATTAATAAAATTGACAACACTGGCAAATTTAACAAAGGAAAAGAGGGAGAGAATACAAGTAACACAAATAATAAACAAATTGGGCAACATCACAGCAGAACCAAATGAAATAAAAAGGATAATACCAGGATACTATGAAGAACTGTACTCCAACAAATTTGAAAACGTAGAAGAAATGCACATATTTCTAGAAACATACTACTTATCTAAACTAACACAAACTAAGGTGAAAAATTTGAACAGATTTATAACAAAAGAAGAAATTGAACAGGTCATAAAAAGATTACCAACAAAAAAAGCCCTGGCCCAGACAGATTCATTGTAGAATTCTACCACATATTCACAGAACTGACACCAATCCTACACAAACTATTCCAGAACATAGGAAAGGATGGAATCCTCCCAAATTCATTTTATTAAGCAAGCATAACCTTGATACCAAAACTAGGCAAAGACATACTAAAAAGAAAAACTACAGACTAATATCCCTCATGAATATAGATGCAAAAATCTTCAACAAAATCTGAGCCAACAGACTCCAACAACATATCAAAAAAATATAATACATTATAACCAAGTGGGGTTCATACCAGGTATGCAAGGATGGTTCAACATTAGAAAAACAATCAATATCATCTATCACATAAAAAAAAAAAAAAAACAACATGATCATATCAATAGATGCAGGAAAGGCATTTGATAAAATCCAATACCCCTTCCTGATTAAAAAAAAAAAAAAAAAAAAAAACTCTAAGCAAAATAGGAATAGAAGGAAAATTCCTCAACCTAATAAAAAGTATACACACAAAACCAACAGCCAAAACCATTCCCCTTGTGAACAGGAACCAGACAAGGATGCCCTCTATCTCCACTTCTCTTCAACACTGTATTGGAAGTCCTAACCAGGGCAATAAGATAAGAAAGGGAAATCAAAGGTGTCCAAATTAGTAAGGAAGAAGTAAAACTATCCCTATTTGCTTATGATATGATCCTATACATAGAAAACCCAAGAGACTCAGCAAGAAACATAACATACTACACAAAAACATTGTTCTACATCCTACTTTTGTGAGTAGAGACTGGGACCTTAAAAGCTTGCAAGCGGCCATCTAGATGCAACATTTTATGAGTTGAAGCCAGAAAAAAAAAAAAAAAGAACCACTATTACAAGATACCAAAAGAGACTGTCGTAGGCTGGGTTCTCTAGAGAACCAAAACCCACAAAACATAAAGCTGTACGTGTCTCTTGAGTCACACAGCTGCAGAGGCTGATGAACCCAAGATCGGTAGGCAACACAGGCTGCTGACTTCAGAAGCTGAGGAATCCAAGATGGGCAGATACTGTTGGCATACAAAATGGGCAGATACAACAGGCAGGCTGTTGGTTGACAGGGTGCAAAGGCAACAATTCCAAAATCGGCAGGCAATACAGCAGACTACAGGTTCAAGTTCAGCTGATGCAAGAGCAAAAAGCCAGAAAGCTTTCCCACAGCTTTTCCATATATATTGGAAGCAGGCCACACCCTGAAGGAAACTCCCTTTCAACTGATTGACTGATCACAGCAGATCTCATCATGGAAGTGATAACATTATATGAAATCTCATCGTGGGGGATAATTACATCATAACTGCTAAAGCACTTAGAATCAAATAACTGGCCAGCCAAGTTGACATACAACCTTAGCTATCACAGAGACCTACATAAATAGAAGACTATACTACACTCATGGGTAGGAAGACTTAACATTATGAAAATGTCAGTACTAATCAAAATGATCTACAGATACAATGCAATCCCAATCCAGATTCCATAATCTTTCTTTAAAGGGATGGAAAAACTAATCACCAACTTTATATGGAAAGTAAAGAGACCCTGGATAAGTAAAGCCCTACTAAAGAAAAACAAAGTAGGAGGCCTCACACTCCTCAATCTCAAAACCCACTATAGTGCCACAGTAATGAAAACAGCTTGGTACTGGTACAACAACAGACACATAGACCAATGGAATAGAATTGAGAGTAAATCCATCCACCTATGGACAGCTGATCTTTACCAAAGGGCTAAGGGGGAGAAAATAGTCTCTTTAATAAATGGTGCTGGCAAAACTGGATATCCATTTGCAGAAAAATGAAACAGGACCCATATCTCATACCATATATAAAAATGAACTCAAGTTGGATCAAAGACCTGAACAAAAAACCTAAAACCATAAAGACCACCAAAGAAAAAATAGAGACAAACTAAGGAGCCCTAATTCAGGGCATAAATACACTATCAAATATAACTAAAAATGCACAAACACCAGAAGACAACATAGATGACTGGGACCTCCTAAAAATTAGACACTTAAGTGCACCAAAAGTCACAAAAGGAGTAAATAAAGAATCCACGGGCTGGGAAAAAAAATTGGGGCAATGACATATTGGACAAGGGGCTAATCTCTAAAACTTATAGAAAACTTCAGTAGCCTACAACAAAAGACAAATAGTTCAATTAAAAAATGGGCAGAGGATGAGAACAAACACTTCACCAAAGATGACATTCAGGCAGCTGACAAACACATGAAGAAATTCTCGTAATCATTACCCATTAGAGATGCAAATCAAAACAACAATGAAATATCATCTCACCCCAGCACTAAGAGCAAAGTTGGAAAAAAAAAAAAATGCTGGTGAGGGTGGGGAAAGACTAGAACCCTCATACAGTGCTGGTAGAACCATAAAATGGTGTAACTACTGTGGGAAATGGCGTGGTGGAAATAGAAATACCATATGATCCAGCAATCACACTACTAAGTATATATTCTAGAGAAATGATAGCCATGACACTAACAGACAGATATATGCATACCCATGTTTGTTGCAGCCCTATTGTTTTGGTTACCTAACCAAACTCACTGCTGTCGAGTCGATTCTGACTCATAGCGACCCCTCCTTGGGTTTCCAAGGCAGTATCTCTATGGAAGTAGATTGCCCAGTTTTCCTTCCAAGGAGTGGCTGGTGGGTTTGAACCTTAGTGCTGCTCTAACAGAAAATATACCACAAATGGGCAGCTTGAACAAACAGGAGTTTATTCTCTTACAGTTTTGGAGGCTGGAAGTCTGAATTCAAAGTGCCAGGCTCTAGGGGCTGGGTGAAAGCCCCTCGACCTTGGGCTTCAGCTCTGCCTCTTGCTCCTGGCCCAGTGAAACTGGACACTTTCTCCACTCAGGCAGCTGCTGGCTGCTGAGGCTGACAAACCCAAGGTTGACAAGTAAACAGGCACAGTCACACACAATATTACCAAACCACATGGTAGGCCACTGATTCAAGTCAAGAAAAAGTCCCAAGATCGGCAGAGCATGGCAGGCTGCTGAATGAAAACTCAGCTACATGCAGGATTCAAGTGTGCCAAAAGCTGGAGACCTTCCTCAAAGTTGCTTCTTATATATTGGAAGCAGCCCACATCCCTAAAGCAGCTAATCAGCTGCTCCAATAGATTCCACCATGGAGTTGATTACCAAACTCAGCATGAAGAATAACTACATCCAGCTGCCCACTCAAAATCAGGCCCAGCCAAGTTGATACATAATGTTAACTATCACACCTATTCACAATAGCAAAAAGATAGGTGTCCACCAACAGAAGAATGGATCAACAAACTATGGTACATACACACAATGGAATATTTTGCAACATTAAAGAACAATGATGAACTTTGTTATAGTATAACATGGATGAACTTAGAGCCCATTATGCTGTGTGAAGTCGGTCAATCGCAAAAGGGCAAATATTTTATAAGACCACTGCTGCAAAAAGTCAAGAAAAGGGTTTTACCAAAACATGTATAAATGTATATATATTCTTTGATGGTTAATAGGGGTGGGGTAGATAAGGGAGGATAAACCACTAACTAGAGGGCAGACACATACTAAAGTGGGTGAAGACGAAAGAAAAGAATTTCCAAGCTGTGTGTGTTATTTTTAATTGGGGGAGTGGGGCAGTTGGGCTTCAAAGTAGCCTTAGTATATACTTCCAGAATATCAAGAAGTCCTCAGAAAGATGCTAAATAAAACTCCACATGTTCAAAAGGTCTACTCCCACCCAGGACTACATTCTCAAATCCCCATCTCCTAAATTTCTTGAAAGGCAAAGAGAGAATGAACCAACAAGGTGAGCAGGGAGTTCTGGTAGCGTACTGTCTAAGGCACTTGACTGCTAACCAGAAGGCTGGCAGTTCAAACCCACCAGCCACTCTTCAGAAGAAAGGTTGGGCAATCTATTTCTGTAGTGATAATGCCTCGGAAACCCAAGGAGGGGTCGCTATGAGTTGGGTTCAACTCAACGGCACATAACAACATGAGGTTCATCTTATATTGTGGGGGAAAAAAACGGAGATCATTTTTGTAGACAAAGAGTACAAGGCGACACCAGTACATTCATACTCCAAGGCTGGTGAAGATCTCCTCAACCAGGGTCAAGACCCTAGGCATCCTCCCCTCTGCTCCACCATAAGCAACATAACAGTCTCTCTTTCCTTAGCACTATTTGGGGCCAGCTTCCTCTCTGACAAGCCTTCCCAGCAACCTCTTGCCTACCAGCCAGCCAGGACACCCTACTCTGTAGTGACTGCTCAGGCAGTGATGAGTCCACCTGACTTTACTAATTAGACCAGGAACTTTTAGTCTGCTCAATATATTGTTCCCCTAGATCTGCTGCCCCCTGGGAAAGCAGTCTCCTGCTGAGGGGTCAATAAACCTCTCACAAGGAAAAACTACTCCAAGGCCCCACCTACTTCCCCGCTTCCTCAGCTGGCTAGTTGTTACATAAAAGAAACCAAAAACGGGAGGATGAACCAGCACAAATCCTTCACCTAGGGGTGAGTATTCTCCAAACTCATGCCTAGTGGTGTGTGAGGACCCACATCCCTTTGTATCATCATCAAATGAGGCGACAGATATGTGCATCTTAGTGGAAAGGCTCTTATGCATGTCCCCAGAGTACCCACTACTCAATCCAGCTCCAGTGTCCAACCATTCCCCACCCAGGGCCAACTGCCTTTGTTCCTACTTGCTCTACCTTAGGCTCCTGGCCCACTAAAGGTGGGAGGCAAAGGGACAGCCTCAATCTGGGCACCAGGAAGGATCATTCCATGCTGGCCAGCCAGCAGCATCACCCTCCATGGTCCCCACGGTGTGCAGGGTAAGGAACAAGACTGAAACAGAGGCTCACGGGAGGAAGAAGCGAAAAAGGTCAAGAATTTAAAAGAAAAGAAATAGTAGAGGGGAAGAGGGAAAAAAGTAAGTGGAAAGAAACAAAAACAATTCTACTAGAACCTGAAATGCTTTCCAAAAACCTAATAAGGTTAACAGAGCACTTACATGTCCCTGAGATTTGAACAGTAGACACCTGATGCTTTTAAGTGTGTGTGTGTGTGTTGGGGGGAGGGATCTGTCAAGCCTCTAATTTGGTAATAATTTATTGACAAATGTGCATTTTGACAAGAAGGATTTCTCTAAGGTAGAGAGGAACCTATGGTTCCCATTTGGAAGGGGGATGTAGCTATAGGGCAAATCCCAGAAGGCAGGAGGCATAGGGTATTAGACATATTGGTGCTTTTTGTATTTTGGGGAAAGGAAGAATGATGAAAACTGCTTGGCACCATACCCACTTCCTTGATGTACCCCACATCCAGCTCAGTGAATTGTAATCTTTTATTTTGCCAGTTTTAGGCACCACAAACTCTTTTTCTCCTCCGTGTTATAACATAAAGGGAACATAAAGCCAAAGCTATTAGAAAAACCTCTTCCCATCAGCCCATCTTTCAGTCTGCAATAACACTCCTAGAAATTCACTCCTTCGGGTCTTGAAGGGTTTTAGTAACTCTACCTCAACTATTGACAGCCAAGACTTCCTGGGAAGTTCATTGAAAACTTTCCAGCCACAATTATCTGGGAACAGGGTCCCTTAACAATGAAACCTCAGTTGTCGAGGAGGAGGCAGAATGAGCGGAGAGGCTTAGTGAGGGGCACCGAGCATGAGCAAGACTGCAACGCCTGACGCCTCCAGTTGTGCCTGGGACGGCCAGATCCTGGCATCCTGCTCTTGCCTTCACTGACCTGCCTTTCGGGATTCGCACTTGGGCTGTGGGGATTTTCACTGCCGTCCTGAAAGGGACTGGGGAGCTGGGAGAAGAGCCCGTTTTCCTTCGTTGGCGGCTAGCGGCGATTCGCACCTTTCAAATCACAAGCACCCCCTTTGGTTGACTCTCATAGACATAACCATATCACGGTTACCCCACCATCTCACGTCCTCCAAAAGAAAACCTGGGCGGCCTGATGTCATTAGTGTCGTCCCCGTTTGTCCAACTCCTCGCCGCACTTAGGAGCCCCTCTACAGCAGGGGAATTAGGAAGCACCAGTTTTGAGGGTGTCCAGCTCCGAGGGGAGGGAATAGGTTTCCAAGAGAGGGAGGATCTCGGCTCCCCAACCACCCTTCATAGAGTTGACTCCAGGGACCGCGCCAGGACAAAAGCGTGGAACGCGCTCACTCACCCGCGCGGCGAAGGCAACCGGGAGTCGATGCACCGGCGCTTGGCCGGGGCGCACCGGCTGCAGGCGCGCAGCGCGAGCTCCGCGCTCACTCCGCCGAAGAAGGTGAACCCGGAGGCGCTGTGAGCTGGCGAGGCGCTTTCCAGCGGGGAGAGGGTGAGGACCAGGCGAGAGGGCAAGCAAGTGAGAGAACGAGGAGGGAGCGCGCGAGTGCGCCAGCGAGTGAGCGCGCTGCTCCGGGATCCTAACGCCAACGGCGGAGACCAAAGTAACACGCGCTTATTTGCATGTCATTTGCATAGCGCTCAGGGAATGGACTTGCAGCCCCTTGCCGCCACGCCCACGACGCTCTCACTCAAAAGACTGAGAGCAGGCTGCGATCCCAAGCTGAATTGAGCGCGACATTGGTCCACTTTCACTTCTCTCGCACCACCCCCAACCCCTCCTCACACTTCGGGCAGGACAGTTGTCGGGATGTTTTTTTTAAAAAATTTTGTGTTTTCCCCTGGAAGGGCCACTCGATACATGAAAGAGGGCCACGCTGGAAAAACGCAGTATAGGCTTCAAAATTAATTTTTCTTTCTTTTTTTCTCTTTATAAAAATTCCAACGAATCAAGTAGATCTTCCCAAAGGACATAATTTTGTTTTGGGGGACAATATATCATGAAAAACAACTCGCCCACTTTCAGAAATAGAAATGTTATATGCAATTTTGTCCAATAAATGGGGAAAAAAAAAAAAACAATTATATAGGCAGGATAACATAGTGCTTAAAAGTGCCAGCTCTGGAGTTAAGACCCTTACTTCTTATTTTGGGCAAATTGCTTAATATCACCATTACTCATTTCTCTTATCTCTTAAAATGGGATAATAATAGAAGTGCCTCATAGAATTGTAAGGCATCAATTTGATGCGGCAGAGAAAACTCTTAGAATAGTGCCTAACACACCCAGCAAAAAAAAACCACCACCCATGAGTCATTTCCATACTCATAGCTACCCTATAGGACAGAGTGGAACTGCCCCATAGGGTTTCCAAGGTTGTAAATCTTTAAAGAAGCAGACTGCCTCATCCTTCTGTAAAGCAGAGCTGCTGGTGGGTTTTAATCCCTGCATGCTTTGAAAGGTACTCTTGGAAAAGTTTAGGGAATATATAAAATGTCCAATTCAGCCACTTCTTAAAATAAAATAAGCATTAAAATGTAAAAGAAGCAAACTTTGAGTGTTCTGGTGGGAAAAGTTCCAGATTGCAACACCTGGATTCTGGACTTGGTTCTGATACTAATTAGCTTTGTGAGCTTGCATGAGACACTTCCTGTTTCTGGATTGGACTCAGTTGTCTAATCTGTAAATAATGAGGTTCTAGAGGATTCCTCTTTCAGCTCTGAAACTTTTGCCCCGTGGTTCTTCTGACATCCTTCCTTTTTTGTGTGTTAAGAATCTCTCAAGTTTGGAAAATACCTACAAAGTCTGTTTTTTTTTAAAAAAAAAATTTGGCTTGCCTAATATTTAGTTTGCACCTGATATGAAATATTTTGTAGAGTTTGCTGGTCTCTTCACTTGGATTCTCTTTCTGCCCCTTTCCCACCTCTTTTAAACCCTTTGCTTGGGGTTGGAGAGTCTTTAAAAAAAAA
>NW_006921832.1:301287-305967 GCF_000298275.1 Orycteropus afer afer
CACCTGATTGTTAAAGTCCTCCTCTGCTGAGGTCACCTTTTGGTGGGCATTCACGTGGGACACAAATATCTTCATTCCTTTGGCCCATTCAGAGAGATCTATCCACATGCCTCTTCCCCATACATCCTTACCACAACTGGAGTCCAGCCAAGTTGACACATCTTCAACTATCACACTGACTTATTAGTTTCTTTTTTTAAACATCTTCATGAATTCATGGATTTAAATATATTTGAGAAGGTTCAATTTACTGCAACTCTAATCCTCATTGAAGTTCAAATTGCCCATCTTTGGACAATAGAAACCTCTTCAAGTTGGCTCCTGGGTCCTTTTGACACAATCCTTGTAGTCTTTGATAGTTTTCTTGCTCTCTGATATGACAAAATGTTCCAGGCTCATCTTGTACATTTGCCTAAGACCCGAAATTAGCCTCTTCTCCAAGAATCCCCAGTTCTTTTAGTGGGGGAATGGCATTTCAAGATCACAATATAGGCACTGGGGGTGTTCATTGCTATTAGATTGGTAATTGTTTCTAGAACTTCTCAGTAGACAGAGTTTAGATAATATACTTCATGAGCTCATACTAATTTTTCCAATTCCATTTCAGAACTACAAGGTTTTACTTAAACTCTTCTACATCACATCAGGATCTCTTCTTCCACTTGGAGGATCCTAGTTCTCAAAGATATAAGGGATGATGAAATTAGAATATCCCATTTTACTAACTTGCTTTATTTTACATTAAACATACAGTATTCTCAGAATGACAATATTAAAACTATCACCACAAATTATGATTCTTGAAAACAATTAATATTTTCCTCTTACTACCTATTTTATTATGGTTGTAGTCTCTGATCCCAGTTTGATAGCCATTGCATACTTAAATATTTCCCATTTAATCCTCAAGATTAGGAACTGACTTGATAGCAACTGGTTTTCTGGTTTAGTTACTTTTTTAAATTATTATTTTAAAAATGTATTATTTCTATGTCATTGCTAGTTGCCATCAAATCGTTTCCAACTTATAGTGACCACATCTGTGCAGAACAGAACTCTCCCATAGGTTTTTCAAGGCTGTGATCTTTTGAAAACAGATCACTAGGCTTGTCTCCCAAGATGCCTCTGGATGAGTTAATCATTTGCACCACCCAGGGACTCCACGACTCCATTGTTTCTGTGGTGGTATATAGATATAGTTATATAGATACAGTTATTATGGTAAAATACATGTAAAAAATATTTCAACAATTTTTACGTATATAATTTGGTGACATTAATTGCATCCACCATGTTGTATAACAATGTTCAGTATATCTTTCCAGAGTCTTTCATTACCCTTAACGAAATCTCTGTACTCTTTTAGAAATACTCCCTATTTCCCCCTCCCTCCTGCCCATGGTAACAACTGATGGACTTTGGTTGCTACGTATTTATCTCTTAAGGATATTTCATATAAATGGGATCATACAATATGTGTTCTTTTGTGTCTGATTTATTTCAGTGTAATGTTTTCAAGATTCATCCACGTCATAACATGTATCAGAACTTAATTTCTCTTTATGGTGAATAATATCCCATTGTATACCCCGTTTTGTTTATATATTGATCTGTTGATGGACACTTGGGTTATTTACACCTTTTGGCTATTATGAGTAATGCTGTGATGAATGTAGGTGTACAAGTACTCATTTAGTCTTAGTTCTATAAGTAAATATATACTTAATGCTCACCATCAGTTCCTTATGTCTGTGTTTTCCTAGTTTAGTCATTTTGGTTTTCTGACAGCTGGCCTTTAATAGATTCCTTATGAAGAGCTTATGGAAACAACATTCCCCAAGTTATTGATGTTCATTATAGTTCGAAGGTATATTCGAATGTCATTTTTGCTGGATATAAAATACTTGCCTTGCTTTTTTTTCCCTTAAAAATCTTAAATATGTGTTGTCACTTTCTTCTGACTTAAAAAATTACTGTCAAAAAGTCCAATATAGGTCTAATTTTCTTTCCCTTGTAAGTTACATACTTTTTTTTTTTTTTTTTTTTTACCTAGATGCCCAAGGAATATTTTCTTTAAAGTCCAGTAATTTACTAGATTATGTCTACTGTCACTTGGGTTTGATATTTCCCAAGTATATGTTTTTTAAAATGTAGTTTCAAATATTGACATTTTAGAATTCTATATATATTTTTTTGTCTCCTCCTTCTCACAGGGGATAGCATGCATAATTATTTAGTGTTGTGATTGAAAGACTACAAGAAGGAAGGTCTCAGATAAGGAATCAACAGGGCCTGAGCCTCAGTTCACAGGTTCAAAACCTAGATTTCAAAAGGGAACTTGGAGGAGATCAAGCTGAAAGACTGGCTTGTGTTAAGATGAAAGTCATGTATGAAACAGAATTTCATTAATTAACTTATTGTGAGAACCACAGATGCCAAGCTCCTGTTTTCTTGGCATAAATGTGTGCCTAAGGGAGCCAATCTGGTTTGCCTGGGTAGAGTGGAACTGAGCCAGTTTGGTTGAGTTTAGAAACTGGTGCTAGCCAGAACCAATTGACAGTTACTAGCCAGGGCATCCTCTCCCCAGACAGCGTTGGAGCCAGACAATTGACCACTACAACTCAGCCTCTGTCACCCCCTTCCTCTTGATTTCATGCAAGCTATACCTCCCCCACTTCCAAGCCCTCATTTTCTCAACTTTCTTTCTTTAGAAAAGTGGCATTCCATTTGATTAGTTTCCTGCTCTCTTTAGATGTAGTCTAATCCTAGAGACGCACCTAAATCCCTGAATTATTAGTCCTCTGTTGACCCATTCCAACCACTTCTTTCAAAAAAGCAATCTGTGGGAACCAAACACTTTCTCTGACCTCTGTTCACCAGAAAGATTGAAG
Organism: Orycteropus afer afer; assembly: GCF_000298275.1. NCBI lineage: Eukaryota > Metazoa > Chordata > Mammalia > Tubulidentata > Orycteropodidae > Orycteropus > Orycteropus afer. The sequence continues at coordinate 304,179 of NW_006921832.1, forward strand.
GACAGTATAGAACCACTGCTGGCTCTGATCAGGACTTCCTCTACTGTTTACTATCTGCAACAGTGTACAGTGTCATTAAAGCCACAGGTCCTTATATTGCTTTTTTAAATATAACCCACCCACTGCCATCGAGTTGGATCCGACTCATAGGGACCCCTCCTTGGGTTTCCGAGGCAGTATCACTACGGAAATAAATTGCCTGTCCTTCCTTCTGAGGAGCAGCTGGTGGGTTTGAACCACCAGCCTTCTGGTTAGCAGTCAAATGCCTTAGGCACTATGTCACCAGATCTCCCTTTTTAAATACAGAAAAGTAAAATTAATTTTAAAAATAGTCAATATAGTACCAAAAAATAAAATACTTAGGAATAAATTTAACAAAAGAAGTGCAAAATGTATATTTTAAAAGTTACAAAATGTTGTTGAAAGAAATTAAAGTAGATCCAAATAAGTAAAAAGAAAAAAATCACATATTCATAGATCAGAAAACTTGATATTTTAAAGACGGTAATATTGTAAAGATGGTAATATTCTTCAAACTGATCTACAGATTCACTGCAGTCTCTATCAGAATCCCAGCTAACTTCTTTGTAGAAATTTATAAATTTATTCTAAGATGGATATGGAATTGCAAGGAACCCAGACTAGCCAAAACAATCATGAAAAAGAACAATTTCCTCAATTTCAAAACTTATTATACAGCAACAGTAGTAAAGACAGTGTGTTACTGATAGACTCTAGATCAATGGAATAGAATTGAGAGCCCAAAAATAAACTCACAGGTCTATGGCCAACTGACTTTTGGCCAGACTACCAAGACCATTCAGTGAGAAGAGAAGTCATTTCTACAAATGAAAAAACTGGTACAACTGGATTTTCATATGCAAATGAACAAAATTGAACTCTTACCTAATACCATATTAAAAAAATTAACTTAAAATGAGTCAAAGATCAACATGTAAGACCTAAAACTATAAAACTTTTAGAAGAAATCATAGAGGTAAATCTTCATAATTTTGTATTTTGTAAAGAATTCTTAGCAATGACACCAAAAGTATGAACAACAAAAGAAAAAATAGATAAATTGGATTCAGTTGAAATAAAAATGTTAAGCCTTTAAAGGACATAATCAAGAAAGTACAAAGACAGCCCACAGAATGGGAGAAAATATTAGCAAATCATCTGAAATCTGTATTTAGAATATATAAGTAACTCCAATAACTCAATAATAAAAAGACAGATAACTGGAGACTTCCGGTAAGATGGAGGACTAGGCAGACAAGCAACACAGACCCTCTTCAACAAAGAAAAGAAAAACCAATTGACAGAGTTACAGAAGATAATCCTGGACCCCTGAGCTTTGACAGGAACAATATAGAAGAGGATTAGGCACCAACTAGTGGAGAAACCTGAACGAAAACAGTGAGTACAGAGACGGTCAGCACTGTAGACTGTCAGCTACTCTGACAGAACCAACAACCTGAATATTTCCAAGTGGTGTTGGGACCTGAGAATTGACCTAAAGATCAGCCCTGGTCACCAGGGCTGAGGGATGACTGCACTTGTGGCCTATGACTAGGAAGGGAAATAGCAAGGAGGGAGACAACCTGAGCTGTGGACTTTCTGCTGTCCAGAAGGTGCAGCCATTTTGATTGTTTACATGTGGCAGCCATTTTGGATATTTAAAGTGACCGAGGGTGCAGCCATTTTGAATATTTATGATATAACCCTGAAACCAACCTAGCTATGGAAGTATCCAAAGTAAATAAGCCTACAAGATTGTAAACAGGGA
>NW_006921832.1:307044-311693 GCF_000298275.1 Orycteropus afer afer
AAAAAAAAAAAATTAAAAAATGCATTGACCTATGTCACTTTAGTTTTGTGTATTTCACTGTATAGAAATTATATTTCAATAAAATGTATTTTTTAAAAAAGATAACTCACTTTACAAAAGGACAAAGGTCTGAATAGACATTCCAAGGAAAATATACAAATGGCCAATAACCACCACATGAAAAGATGCTTGACAACATTAGTCACCAGTTAAATGCAAATCAAAACTCCTTTATACTATTAGAATGGCTAGGGCCAAAATATCAGATAATTGCAAGAGTTTGCAAGGAGGTGAAGAAGTCAGAACCCTATTACACTGCTGATGATAAACTAAAATGGTACAGTCACATTGGAAAATAGTTTGGCAATTCCTGAAACAATTAAATATAGAGATACCATATGACCTAGAAATTACACTCCTAGGATATATTCAAGAGAAATGAAAATATATGTCCAACAAAACTTGTGCACAAATGTTTATAGCTGCATTATTCATCCCAGCCAAAAAGTACAAAAAAACACAAATGTTCATCAAGAACTGAATAGATAAATAAAACATGGTATATGCATAACATGTAATATTAATTCACCCATAAAAAGGAATGAAAGAGGGGAGGCCTAGGTGGAATCATTAGAAGGAAAGAGATTCTCTTTCTATAAACATGTTAGTGAATGCACATTTGCTTGAGAACTTGTGACTCACTGAAGACAATTTCTCCCACTGACCTAGTCACTGGCTACCACCGTAAATCAGGGTTCTCAACCTTGGCACTATTGACATCTTGGGCTGGATAATCTTTTGTTGAAAGGAGTCCTGGGGTGCACTGCTTAAAGCACTCAGCTGCTATCTGAAATGTCAGCCATTTGAACCAACTGGCCAATCCATGGAAGAAAGACGTGGCTGTCTACTTTAGTAAAGAGTACAGCCTTGGTAACCCAATGGAGCTGTTCTACTCTGTCCTATAGGATCACTAAGAGTCAGAACTGACTCAGTGGCAACAAGAATTCTTTGTTGTGTTGGGGAAGGGGTGGACTTTCATGTACATTGTAGGATGTTTAGCAGCTCTGGCCTCCACCACTAGATACCATCCCTCAGTTGTGACACCAAAAATGTTCCAGAGGGGAAGTAGACAAAGTTATTCCTGGGTGAGAACCACTGCTATAAATGAAACAATGTTACCAGATTCTCTTTTCTTAAGTTTCTCTACTCCTTTACTATCAGTATCATTGCAAGGATGACTCTTAGACTGGAGCCATGGGCGTTTCTTTGCTTGGTCAGACTTGTGATTTGAATTGGGACTGTAGCCATCAGGATAGTCAGCTGAGATACCCAGAACCCTCTCCCTCTTCCTTATATGGGGAGGGGAGATAGAGAATACCCAAAGAGGGAAGAAGCAGACTGGAGAGAGTGTTGTCAACAGGAAGTAGGACTTCAGCATGACTATAAAGATGGAGAAGGAACTCAAGTGGTGCAGTGGTTAAGTGCTTGGCTGCTAACTGAAAGGTCAGTGTTTCAAACCCATCAGCCACTCAACAGGTGAAAAATGTGTCAGTCATCTTCCATAAGGATTTACAGCCTTGGATGGTCAAGGTTGTGTATTAACTAGGCTGGGCAATGATTCTCTGGTCTGATAGTTATGGTATAGTTTAGCAGTTATGTAATGATGCAGTCATCCCCTATGATGAGACCTGATATAGTGTAATGAGAGATCAGCTATGAGATCCAGTCAGTTGAAAGAGAATGTCTTCAGGGATGTGGCCTGCACTGAATATATATATGGATGTTCTGGCACAACTCTCTAGCGGTTTCTCTGCTCTGGATCCTGCATCTAGCTCTAATCATCTAAGCTTTGATTCTTGGGACTTGAGTCAGTGGCCTGCCATCTTACCTGCCGATCTTGGATTCATCAGCTTCTACAGCCCATGAGCCAGAAGCCTGCTGTCTGACCTGCTGATAGTGGATTCATCAATCCCTGAAGCTATGTGAATCAGATGAAGCCTCCAGCCTGACATCTGACTCATAGACTTAGGACTTTCCAACCCCTAAAATTTTGTGAGCCATTCTTGATATATATACATATGTGTGTGTGTGTGTGTGTGTGTATAATATACTTAGGAGCTCTGGTAGCCTAGTTCCTAAGGCACTTGACTGCTAACCAGAAGGCTGGCGGTTCAAACCCACCAGCCACTCCTCGGAAGGAAGGTTGGGCAATCTACTTCTGTAGTGATACTCCCTCGGCAACCCAAGTAGAGGTCACTATGAGCGGGGTCTGACTCGACGGCACATAACCACAACAACAACATAATATACTTACATTATAAAAACTCACTGCCGTCAAGTCAGATCAAACTCATAGCGACCCCTCCTTGGGTTTCCAAGGTGTTATCACTACAGAAGTAGATTGCCCAACCTTCCTTCCAAGGAGTGGCATATTACATTTATATATATATATATATATACATACATACACATAAATAAGCTTCACTGGTTTTGCTTCTCTAGAGAACTCAGCCTAAGATATTTGGTACCGAGAGCAGTTCTAGAGAAACAAATTGGTTAGTCTTAACAACACTGACGACTTTGCCTCCAGTAGTAAAGAGTACAGTGCTAATTCATGGTGTGAGGTAGCAACAGAAATAAGCAAGCTATCACTACCAATAGATCAAAAATTTGTGAGAAACAAGGCTCCAGGTGATTGCATATTGGATACTTTCTTTTTTTTTTCTTTTTCTTTTTCACTGCCACTCCATGGAAGGAAGGTTGCGCAATCTACTTCTGTAGTGATACCACCTTGAAAACCCAAGGAGGGGTCACTATGAGTCGGACCTGACTCCACGGCAATGGTTGCATTTGCATTGCCCCACTTACCATCCCCAACCCTAACCCAGTCTCCTCCCCTCTCTGCCCAGTAACTCCCCCACCCCCACCCCAAGCCCCTCATAGTTATGCACTCCTGTGTGTCCTGCATTTCCTCCATACAAATGTTGCCCCTCTGGTGCCCCATGGTCAATTATTCCAAGGAATGCATTTCCAGAAAAATGTGGGTGCATCACCCTGGGTTGAGTGGTCTACATGTACATCTTGTTTACTATTGGGCTGAGAGCCAGCCCCTGGGAGTGAGTTTTATTCCAGGCCCAGAATGTATCTCAGGGCCATAGTATTGGGGTTGCGCCAGACTCCATCCAACCAGTAATTCTGGTCATTATTGAGTTTTTGGATTTTGTTCCACATTTTCCTCCTACTTGATCCAGGATCTCCAGATTTGATCCTTTCCTGAGTGGCTGGCATTGGTAGCCAGGCATCATCTAGTTCTTCTAGTCTCGAGGGCCATCATGTCCTAGGGGTGATTGCTTCCAAATGCCCCCCCTTTTTTTTTTTTGCACTCTTCTTCGCTTCCAATGATAGGAGACCATTAGCTGCATCTTAGATGGCCACTTGAAAGCTGTTAAGACGCCAGTCGCTACTCGCCAATGTAAGATGAGGAACAAGACTTTTATGTATTTTGTTGTGCCAATTGAGTCTGATGTCCTCCAGTACTATCGTCCTGAGTCAGTAGATCTGTATGGATACTTTTCTACAGTTTTGTCAGAATAAAAAGAATAAGAAGCTGGTTGGTTGGTCCTATGTTCACTGGACAAAGTGGCAAAAGAAAGAAATGAACTTAGGGCTTCACAGTCACAGTTCAAGTGCTCAGGTCCATCTTACTGTGGGTCCAGTGGGTCCCTGAACCCACCTTGTAGTGATTTTCCCAGTTGCAGAATGCATAATTGGAATAAACATACGCAGAAACTGGCAGAATCCCCCCCATTGGATCCCTGATATATGGAATAAGGGTTATTATGGAAGGAAAAGCCAAGTGGAAGACATTAGAACTGCCTCTACCTAGGAAAACAGTAAACCAAAAGCAGTAGGCATTCCTGGACAGATTGCAGAGATTAGTGACACCATCAAGGACTTAAAGAATACAGGTTGGTGATTCCCACCACATCCCCATTTAACTCACTTATTGACCTATGCGGAAGTTCTGGTAGCATAGTGCCTAAGGCACTTGACTGCTAACCTGAAGGCTGGCAGTTCAAATCCACCAGCCACTCCTCAGAAGGAAGATGGGGCAATCTACTTCCGTAGTGATACTGCCTTGGAAACCCAAGGAGGAGTCGCTATGAGTTGGGTCCAACTCGATGGCACATAACAACAACAACAACATTGGCCTATGCAAACAAACAAACAAACAAACAGATGGATCTTGAAAATGATAATGGATTATAATAAACTTAACCAGGTGTTGATTCCAGTTGCAGCTGTTATTCTAGATATGATTTCATTGCTTGAGCAAATTAATACATCTCCTGGTACCTGGTATGCAGTTATTGATCTGGCCAATGCCTTTTTTCAGTTCCAGTTTCAAAGGATCACCAGAAACAATTTGCTGTCAGCTAGCAAAGCCAGCAATATATCTGCACTGTTCTACCTTACTGGTATATCAACTCTCCAGTACCCATGTCATAATTTATTCCACCTTTCCTTTCCACAAGAAGTCATAGTGGTCCATTATATTGATGACATTATGCTGATTGGACCTAGTAAAGAAGAAGTATCAATGACTCAAGAGTTATTAGTAAGAAGATGGCAGACTAGGCAGAAGGATT